>NC_069500.1:1224834823-1224894823 GCF_027579735.1 Bombina bombina | reverse complement strand
AATCAGCTTTTTACAGCTATGCTGCATCACTTTCAAGTGTTTAAACATTTGGGTATTATGGCCCTTTAAGCAAAGGTAAAAGGCAGAACTGCTGGCCCGGCTGGGATTAGAACCTGCAACCCTCAGGCGTGAACACGTTCTGCATTTAAACAGTAAACCAAACAAAAAACATCACCAGCCTTGAATGTAGAGGATGATATAGACTTAGACCATAGGATGACCAGATTTATCACATGCTTGGCTTTGTACGTTAATAGAGGAAGCAGAAAGGGTCCAAGGATAACACTACATGTCAGCAGTGACATTCATGATTGATTACTCCTAATTCTTTACCCCTTTTTTTATTAGCATTAGTTAAGGCAGGACGACCCCATAGACTCAAATACATTCTTGTAAATGAGCAAACCAAGATAATAGACTTTCAATTAAAATCTTATATTGCATCAATCTTAACTAAATCTAATTTTTAAGTGACAAATAGTTTTAAAGTAGATTTATTAAAATATAATGATGTACTCTAAGCAAATATTAGCCTTAAAATAATATGTAGATGTATTTTTACAGTTATATTAGTTTAAACATTGAAACTATAATTGTAAAGATTTAGTTTCTATAAAGTACAGGACTCTATTTTGTATAAAATAATGGGCACCGCCATGTTTAAACCAGTTTTCTATTTATCTCTCTCTTCTGCTGAGAGCACTTATGAAAATATATAAATCAAACAATAAAATAGAGGCTGTGTGGAAACCTTGTTAGATAATCTTATGTTCCACGCAGCCTTGTTAGAACAATTTCTTTTATTGCCTGTTCTATATCTGAACGTAATTGTTCTTAGTAGGAGAGCGAGATAACAGAAAAACACATGTTTAAATATGGTGGCTCCTGTCACTTTATAGAAACTCAGCAGAATTTAGAAAGCCAACAATCTCCAGAGTTAAATTACAGGAAAAGGGGAGACAATGAATAATGTGTATTGCAAAGTGTTTTAACTACACATAATTACATTTTTATATTACAATTTCATACTATTTAATATCCCTTTAAGCATGGATAACCTATAGTGCATTACATGTAGTGTTGAGATGGACTGTCCAGAAGTTGCATTCTTCATTTTAAAGGGACACTGAGCATGAAATTTTAAGCAACTTTCTAATTTACTCCCATTATCAAAGTTTCTTCATTCTCTTGGTATCGTTATTTGAAATGCAAGAATGTAAGTTTAGATGCCGGCCCATTTTTGTGAACAACCTGGGTTGTCCTTGCTGATTGGTGGATAAATTCATCCACCAATAAAAAAGTGCTGTCCAGAGTACTGAAACCAAAAAAAAGCTTAGACACCTTCTTTTTCAAATAATGATAGCAAGAGAACAAAGAAAAATTGATAATAGGAGTAAATTAGAAAGTTGCTTAAAATTGCATGCTCTTTCTGAATTACAAAAGAAAAAAATTGGGTTCAGTGTCCCTTTAAATGTATAATCCCTATGGTTAATCTAAGCCCTTCTATGGTAACACTTATCATTTAAAACAATATTAGGTTCATATTTTTGAAGATGATTTCTGACAGCTTTGTGATTGGGACATTTTACTAACTTGTACATCCTGTATATATGCTTCAAGGTGGTCAATATGCTGGTGTTGATACTATCAAGAGTCGCTTTTTGCCATGGTTGGGAACTTGTTTTTCCACATCACACTCAGGAGCATTTTCGGATTCTAGCTTTTCACTCCTCCAGGTAAGACAATTACATTGAAACCTATTTTTTTAAAGAAGTAAATTGGAGATTGTCTTGTCATTTAGGGACAGTCTACACCAGAATTGTTATTGTTTAAAAAGATAGATAATCCCTTTATTACCCATTCCCCAGTTTTGCATAATCAACACTGTTATATAAATATACTTTTTACCTCTGTGATTACCTTGTAGCTAAGCCTCTGCAGACTGTCTACTTATCTCAGTTCTTTTGACAGACTTGCATTTTAGCCAGCCAGTGCTGGCTCCTAGGAACTCCACGAGAGTGAGCACAATGTTATCTATATGGTACACATGAACTAGCATGCCTAACTGTGGAAAACTGTCAAAATGCACTGAGATAAGAGGCTTAGAAATTAGCATATGAGCCTACCTAGATTTAGCTTTCCTCAAAGAATACCAAGAGAACAAAGCAAATTTGATTATAAAGAATATATTTGTGTATTTATTAATATATATTTAAAGGGACATTAAACACTAGATAAACATGTATATATATTTTATAAAGTTTCATTAGTTTAAATAGGGATAAAATAAATGTAAAGTTTTATAGTCTATAAAACAATTTGATCTGCCATGTTGTAACTTAGGTTACTTTCTCTGCTGTGGCCAATTAGGGACAGTTATAAATAGGTCATTAGAGTGTGCAGCCAATAGTTGTGTGGAATATAACAGTGTTCAGCACTTTCATTTTGAGCAGAAACTGAAAAGCTCACAATTTCATAATGGAATTAAAGGAAAAGTGGACAAAATAAATAATGAAAGTATATTGTAGAGATTTTTTAATATCTATCTATCTATCTATCTATCTATTTAATCTAATCTAATTTAATCTAATCTAATTTAATCTAATCTATCTATTAATCTAATCTAATGTAATCTAATCTATCTATCTATCTATCTATCTATCTATCTATTAATCTAATTTAATCTAATCTATCTATCTATTAATCTAATCTAATTTAATCTAATCTATCTATCTATTAATCTAATCTAATTTAATTTAATCTATCTATCTATTAATCTAATCTAATTTAATCTAATATATATATCTATTAATCTAATATATCTATCTATTAATCTAATCTAATCTATCTAATCTATCTATCTATCTATCTATCTATTAATCTAATCTAATCTATCTATTAATCTAATCTATCTATCTATTAATCTAATCTAATCTATCTATCTATTAATCTAATCTAATTTCAATGATTTTCATTTATAAATAATTGGGTGTTTGGATCAGCAATTTGATTTTGATCTATCAAATAACTAAAGGACACATTAATAATTCAGTAGTGAAATGAGGTTTATTGGATTAACAGAAAATGTGCAATATGCATCAAAACGAAGTTAGACAGGTGCATAAATGTGGGCACCCCAACAGAAATATTGCATCAATATTTAATAGAGCCTCCTTTGGCAGAAATAACAGCATCTAGACGCTTCCTATAGTCTGTAATGAGTGTCTGGATTCTGGATGAAGGTATTTTGGACCATTCTTCCTTGCAAAACATCTCCAGTTCAGTTAGGTTTGATGGTTGCCGAGCACGGACAGCCCGCTTCAAATCACCCCACAGATTTTCAATGATATTCAGGTCTGGGGACTGGGATGGCCATTCCAGAACATTGTACTTGTTCCTCTGCATAAATGCCAGAGTAGATTTTAAACAGTGTTTTGGGTCGTTGTCGTCTTGAAATATCCAGCCCCGGCATAACTTCAACTTTGTGACTGATTCCTCAACATTATTCTCAAGTATCTGCTGATATTGAGTGGAATCCATGCGACCCTCAACTTTAACAATATTCCCAGTACCAGCACTGGCCACACAGCCCACAGCATGATGGAACATCCACCACATTTTACTGTGGGTAGCAAGTGTTTGTCTTGGAACACTGTGTTCTTGTCCCGCCATGCATAACGCCCCTTGTTATGACCAAATAACTCAATCTCTGTTTCATCAGTCCACAGCACCTTCTTCCAAAATGAAGCTGGCTTGTCCAAATGTGCGTTTGCATACCTCAAGCGACTCTGTTTGTGGTGTGTGTGCAGAAAAGGCTTCTTCCGCATCACTCTCCCATACAGCTTCTCCTTGTGCAAAGTGCGCTGAATTGTTGAACGATGCACAGTGACACCATCTGTAGCAAGATGATATTGTTGGTCTTTGGAGGTGGTCTGTGGGCTGTTTTTGACCATTCTCACCGTCCTTTGCCTTTGCCTCTGCAATATTTTACTTGGCCTACCACTTCTGGCCTTAACAAGAACTGTGCCTGTCGTCTTCTATTTCCTCACTATGTTCCTCACAGTGGACACTGACAGCTTGAATCTCTGCAATAGCTTTTTGTAGCCTTCCCCTAAACCATAATGTTGAACAATATTTGTTTTATGGTCATTTTAGAGTTGTTTTAAGGCCCCCATGTTGCCACTCTTCAGAGGAGAGTCAAAGAGAACAACAACTTGAAATTGGCCACCTTAAATACCTTTTCTCGTAATTGGATGCACCTGTCTATGAAGTTCAAGGCTTAATGGGCTCACCAAACCAATTGTGTGTTTTAATTAATCAGTGCTAGGTATTTATAGGTATTCAAATCAACAAAATGACAAGGGTGTCTAAATTTATGCACCTGTCTAATTTTGTTTTGATTCATATTGCACATTTTCTGTTAATCGAATAAACCTCATTTCACTACTGAAATATTACTGTCCTTCAGTTATTTAATAAATTATCAAAATGAAATTGCTGATCCAAACACCCAATTATTTATAAATGAAAATCATGGAAATTGTCAGGGGTGCCTGCACTTTTGCATACAACTGTATATAATGTATCATTTTATATTACCATTTCAAAGTGTTAAATGTCCCTTTTCACTGTTAGATTGTGATCAGAAAGGAAAATATGTTTGTTTGTTTAAATATCTGTTTAATACATTATAATTAATTAACTAAGCTGAATCAGTACTAAACCACCTTAAAGGAAGAGAAAAGGGCAGGGTTTGCCCAATCCCTTTATTTAACTGCACATGTGCAAGGTGAAATCTTTTACACGTGTATTATTTTGTAATTGATTAACAAGGATCCTTTTGTTCTGGGGGACAGGTAAGAGAAAATCCATAAAACTATATGCTCATTATTCATTGCAAAATTCTTCTCAGATATGTAGGTAACATCATGTAGCTTACGATTTGTGTTTAATGACCCTTTAAACAACTGGTGTCAAAATTTTCTGCTGTGTTCCTCTCATTAAAAATGCTTATTTTACCATCTTGACATCATTGACAAAACCTTACAACTAGTTATTTATGTTGAAAGTTTTTTTATTTGTTTCCATATAGCATATATAAAACAGTTTGTACATCCTGAGAACAGTACTCACAATGTCCCAGACGATGTTACACTTTTCAAAATTATAGAAACGTTTTGCATATCTTGATGCTGTAACAAAACTTGTAACAGACAAAAACAAACAAACCAGAAAAACAAAACCATATAATCCATGTCTGTGTTGTGAAATATTTTCTGTCATAATCTTATCTGAATACTACAGTTGGCCCATTCCTAGCTGTGCTTACTTAGTATTTATTATTTTACATCCAAGTTCTTTATTTGTGGTATCATCTATCTATTCACTAACATGTTATTCATTATCCAATAAAACCATATTTTGTTGAATTGTTCTGTTTCCCCTTGTATCCAAGTCACCCTTTCAGAGGTGGAACAAGTATCTCGTATTTTATCTAGAATCTCTTTCCACGCTGGGGGTCCTTCCTTCCAATGTCTCGCTATGCAAATTCTGGTGGCCGTACATATTATTTTAATAAATTTATTTATGGAAGAGTTTAGGTTAGGGAGTGGTTTATGGAGAAGTGCTTGATCAATGGTTAAAATTATCTGTTCACCTAGAACCCTACTCAGGAGTTCATCTACCTTTTGCCATATACTTTTAATGGTTCCACATTCCCACCACATATGCTTATAGGATCCCTGTATCCCACAACCTATATAGCATAGCTGAGATCTATTAATGGAATAATGTGATGTTCTCAAGGGCATTAGGTACCACCTAAATATGTTTTTTATTGAGTTTTCCCGAAGATCTGCACTAATGAGGCCCTTACAAGATTCAAAGCATATCTGGTCCCATTCATCTTTTGAAAGCTGATCTATCCCTTCCTCTTCCCATTTTAATAATATTGGTGGTTTATCTGTATAGTGTACCTCCTGAATTGCTATATATAATTTTGATATCAGTTGCTTTTCTCTGATAGGGTTCATGCAAATCCTTTCTAGGGTCGTAAGTGGGTGTTTCCCTCTGGAGATCTCATACTTATTAAGGGCTGAGGAGATTTGAAGATAGAGGAACCATCTTAGTTTGTCTGGGAGTATTTTTTACTGTAACTGGTTAAATGAGAGTATCTGAGCTTGAATAAGAAAGTCTGCTACCCTATAAAGCCCTTTGTTAGCCCACTTATCCACCAAAGTATGAATTTCCTTAGGTAGTAGCATTCTGATCGGTTTGGTCCAAGTCCCTGGTGGAAGTATCGTTGGATGTTTGGTCAGCTGTCTCCAATGTGTGAGTGTGTCCAATGTTGCAGACAGACTAGGGCCTACTAATATTGAGTCTTTCCTAGAAGTCCATAAAGGGTCGTCAGTGTGATGTAGGCCTATGATATCAGTTTCAATTTGTGTCCAAAGAATTTCCTGTAATGGTTTATGAAGAAGCGATGCTTGGGCTATTCTGGACGCCATGTAATAATCTTGTAAGTTCGGTACTCCCACCCCTCCCAAGCGTCTATGTCTGTTTAATATGTGAGCGGCTATCCTTGCTTTTCTGTCCCCCCTCAAAAAAGAAACCAAATCCAATTGTAATTTTTGGATTTCTAATGGGGGTATTTTAATCAGGAGTGCCCTAAAGAGGTATAAAATCCTCAGAAGCACATTCATTTTTATAGATGACAATCGACCATACCACGAGAAGGTTCCCTTTCTCCAGGATCTAAGGTCTCCTCTGATAGAGTGGAGGAGTGGAACATAATTTAGTTTATATTAGTTATCGTAACTGTCCGAGATCTTTATTCCTAAGTATGTGAGACAGTCTTTAGCCCATTTTATATTGAAATTAATTTCAATCAGTTTCTTGGCATGGGGGGTTAGTGTTAGTGGTACAGCTTCACACTTGTCTACATTCACCTTATATCCTGAAATCTCTGCAAAGTCTTGCAGGATCCGATAAAGATTAGTCAGGGAACTGAATGGGTCTGTCAGAGTCAGTAAAATATCATCCGCAAAAAGCGAGATTTTATATTCCGAATTATGAACCATCACCCCTTTGATGTCATTAGTATTTCTAATAGATATCACTAGCGGTTCGATGCACAGAGTGAACAAAAGCGGAGAGAGGGTGCAACCCTGTCTTGTTCCATTTTTTATATCTATGGTCCTAGACACATACCCTGCTGCGCTAACCGTGGCCTGTGGATTCGAGTATATCCCCTTTAGTGCATCGATGGATGGCCCCTTAAAGCCCATTGATGAAAGTGTATGAAACATGTATGTCCAGTCTATACGATCGAACGCCTTCTCCGCATCCAAGGAGAGGAGCAGAGAAGGCGTCCCCTTTCTCTTTAGGTGTTCGGTTAAGTCTATGGTTCTGCGAACATTCTCCGGAGCTTCCCTTCCTTTGATAAATCCTACCTGATCAGGATGGATCAGGCGAGGTAATAGTGTTTGGCGTCTGTTTGCCAATATTTTTGTGAGAATCTTAAGATCCTGATTAATCAGGGATATGGGTCTGTAGTTCTGACACCAAGTATGATCTTTTCCTGGCTTAGGGATAACTATGATTTTGGCTCTAAGTAAATCTGTGGGAACCTCGGACCCCGACATTATATCATTACAGAATCTTTGCAGGTGAGGTACTAAAGAAGTCTTAAATAGTTTGTAGTACTCGCTAGGTAAGTCATCTGGGCCCGCCGCCTTGCCTGGTTTTAAATCTTTAATTACTCTAAGGATCTCTGGCGCTGTGACCTCTGCATTGAGGATATCATTTTCCTCCGTTGTAATTGTGGGGAGATTGGCCTGTCGTAAGAATCTGGTCAAAAGTCTCTTTGTCTGGTCAGTGTGGTGTACTTTTTGCCCATCATACAGTGTTTCATAGTAGGCAGCAAAGGTATTGGCTATTTCTTGGGGATTTGACGTCTGAGTTCCCCCTTGTGTATATAATTTGGGTATCGAATACAATTTTGTTCTGTTTCGTAATTTATTAGCAAGATATCTGTCTGGCTTATTAGAGTATAAAAAATAGTTGGCTTTTAATCTCTGAAGGGCTCTCATCGCTGAGTCATTTAAGATTTTTGACAGTAGATTTCTCTTTGTTTGAAGAGTTCTGAATGTTATGTTGGACTGTGCGTTTTTGTGCTGGGCTTCTAGATTTGCTATTTCTAAATGGAGTTGCTTAATGTTTGTGTTCGCTAAGTTGAGGAGTCTGGCTTTCTCTTTTATCAATATCCCTCGAATAAAGGGTTTATGTGCAGCCCAGGGGTTAAGTGGGTTAGTTGTGGAATTGAAATTTGAGGACCAATACTCCTCCATTAGTTTTCCTATATCAGTGTTGAATTGTGAGTTGTGAAGGACAGAGGGGTCAAACGTCCAAGATTTCTGTCGTTGGTGATCAACTAGTCCCGTCATAGTTAGTTGAACTATCGAATGATCCGACCAAACACATGGGTGTATAGCGGATGCAGAAACATTAGGTATCAGAATCTGGCTAATCTATATGTAGTCTAGCTTAGTGTAACTATTGTGGGCATGCAAGTAAAATGTATGATCTGTTGTGGTACCATATAGTGTTTCCCACGTTTTCAGAAAATTATGTTCTGACATCGAATCCCGTATGAAATTCGCTATCGATAACTGCCTAGATTGTTTACTTGAAGCTTTGGAGTCCTTTCTAGCATATTGATTTGTAATATTGATATTAAAGTCTCCTCCGAGTATAATTCTGGAGTGAGACCACTGTGTTAGCATATGGGAGACGTGTTGAAAGAAAGCGTGTTGACTTTCGTTTGGGGCGTATACATTGCAAAGTGTGACTGTCATACCATGTATGCGACCCCTAACAATAATGAACCTCCCTTCAGGATCCTTTATGACCTCGTCTGTCTCAAACTGTAGAGATGAATGTATGAGAATGGAGACTGCTCTTTTTTTTTGGTCTAATGTAGAGTGAAAATGAGTGGGAAATTGTCTATGCCAGTACTTAGGGACTAAAGTTTGTGTGAAGTGTGTCTCTTGAAGGAATATAATTTTAGCTTTTAGCTTTGTATATTGGGTAAGTGCCACCTTACGTTTAATATTAGTGTTAAGACCTCTCACATTGTGTGAGAGTATAATAAGATCATGGGCCATGGATACTAAAGATGTTATGGCATTTCATGCTATCCTTCCTATGAGTGAGTATTAGGGTTTGTAATAATTGGACTCTATATTCCATCTGATAACTAGTCATAGGCCACACAGACATGGAGACATGGACAAAAAAAAAACTTGTTAAATTAAACTGAAAACAGTAAAAACATGAATTTAAATGCCAAAAATTAGACATTTGTCGAAATACAGGGAGTTACCATAGCCATCAATGCAAAAAAAAACAAAGCACAGCATAAAGTAGTGGCCATGGGAGCGGGGGGCACATATTTGGAACTTATTTTAAGAAACCAGGTGTATTTTAAGAAAACATTACATGCAGTTAAGAACATCATGTATTCATTTTTCTAACTTCAATCTTGACATTCACCTCCTCCCCACCGTCTATCTCCTCACATCTCCTAAAAATTAACCCATATCTGAGGAAGCCTGTTAACTGGAACAACACATATAGTCTCTTCACAGTAAGAGTGGGCTTCAGATAGATAAACTCCACATCTGAGTACAATGAATAAGTGCTCACCCCCGGGGGTACAGCTTCACCACCAAAGGTCCGGCAGGAGTCCAGTCTTGGTATTGCCTATAGATGATGAAGGTATATCCCTTGCAGAGTCGGACCTAGGGGGTAGGAAAAAAGAGAAAAAGGAAAAGACAAGTTCCTCCAAGTCAAACTCATCTGAACAGTGGATAGTCTCCCTGGTGATCCCCATGGTAATGGTTTCTTCACAAAATGAGGATATTAATTACTTTGGTCTTTTCTTCTGCACTGTAGCCCATTTGGCTCTTTTGTGTTTGTTTTCTGTGTGTGAGTTATTAGATTCTTCTGGAACCTGCTCAGAAGGCGGTAATTCCGGGGGCTCTAGATTCAGATAAGAACATATCTCCGGGATATCTTGATGTTTTCTGATTGTTAGCGTTTTCCCTTCATGTTGTATAAGTAGAGCAAATGGAAAGCCCCACCTATAAGAAATTTGATTTTTACGAAGCAACAAAGTAAGGGGTTTCATGGAGTAGCGTCTTTGAAGTGTCTGTACACATAGATCTTGGTAGAACTGGATTATTGTGCCTTTAAACTTGAAGGTTGGATTTTTTCTAGCCGCCGAGAGAATTGCCTCTTTGTCTGGGAAGCGCAATAATTTGACTATAATGTCTTTCGGTGGGTGATCTCCCCTGGGCCTGGCCCTTAGGGCTCGATGTGCCCTTTCAATTTGAAAATGATCTTCTTCTTTGCGGCCTGTAATAGCCTTGAATAATTGCTGCAAGTAGTTGAGTAGGTCCGTGGGATTCTGGAATTTCCTTAAGTCTAATATTGCATCTTCTCGTGCGGTTTTCTAGATCCTCCAGTTTGTCCTGGAGATCTTCTAACTCTTGTTTGTGACATCGCACTTGTTGCGATATCTCATCTGCAGCCTCATCTCTGAGATTTTCGTTTTCTTCCAGCACATCAACTCTTTCACCTAAATCTTGCATATCTTGTTTTAATTCTTTTAGACTCTCATTCACTGTGGTTTGTATGGAATCTAGCTTTGTCCACATTTTTTCAAAATTTGCGTTTATGTCTTGCATGGATACTAGATCCCTCAAATCCGCTTTTGTGACCGGTGTAAAGTCAGATGCGTAAGACCCTTCTATATGTGAGTGGTTCGGCGTGTTCGCCATTTCTGGTTCTGGTATTTCTGAGGATTTGTCTCCTTTAGATGGCTTAAAAAACAGGTTGGTTGCCGTTTGTTTACCTGCTGACACAGTTTTCTTAACCTGTCTAGATGACATCTTATGTGTCTGGACTTGCAACCTTATCCTGTCAGCTCAAAAAGTATGATAAAGGTGAGACTTTTCCTGCGAAGAGCTATGTAAATCTATGGCAGAGGGTACATGCGTGTCGCTTATCTGGATCTGTTTAACAGAAGTTTTCTCAACAACCCAGAGTTTGTATCTTGGCTATCAGCTCAAGATGCTTTATTTGTGTTTGTTCACTGAGTGTTTCGTTTTCGTTATTCTGATAAATTATACTTCCTCATCTTACATAGCTTGCCCATATGTATGAACTACTCGTTGTTGTGTCATTTAATATATATACAGTCCTTCTGCCCCCTCATCCTGCATGCTATATGAGTATTGTAGTAAGGAGATATATCAATTAGTTGCTAATGTCTCTTTACTGCGTTAAAAACAGTTTTCCATAGTATACTCCAAGTATCTAGGCATGAGGGGGGTAAATTGCACCATTCTTAGCCCCAGCTGTTAAGTCCTATGCCCGTTATCTGTAACGTTGAGATTGTGCTGTAGAGCTACTTCATATCTGCAACAGGTACCCTCTTTAATATATAGGGCTGCTTATAATAAAGTTCATAAGTGATTCAGCGGTCTTACCCCTCCGTGTGCAGCTCATGTGGTTGTATTCCAATGTCGGGTGCAACAGCGACGGGCCGGACCGCCTCGTGGGAGGCAAGATGGCGTCTGCACAATGTCCGCTGTGAGGGGATCCTCACCGTGTCAGCTTCTCAGGTACCTTTAAGCGGCGTTTTAGTCCTTACACGATGCACCGCTGCATGCTGTTAGACATCCCACAGTGAATTATGCCCTCCTTTGCACTTTTCCACTATGCCGGTCAGCCTCCGCTCACTCCTCTGTACGGAGCTCCACGGTTAAGCGGCCATCTCTGTCTCCTGCCAGGCTCCGCCCCCCACAACTAGTTATTTAAAGGGACAGTCTACTGCAGATTTTTTGTTTTGTTTAAAAATATAAAATATAGATAATCTCTTTATTACCCAGTCCCCAGGTTTACATAACCAACACAGTTATAATAATATACGTTTTACCTCTGTGATTACTTTGTATCTATGCCTCTGCAAACTGCCCCCTTATTTTAGTTCTTTTGACAGACTTGCATTTTAGCCAGTCAGTGCTGACTCATAAATAACTCCATGGGAGTGAGCACAATGTTTATCTATATGGCACACACAAACTAGCGCTGTGTAGCTGTGAAAAACTGTCAAAATTCAGTGCGATAAGAGGCGGTTTTTAAGGGCTTAGAAATTAGCATATGAGCCTACCTAGGTTTAGCTTTCAACAAAGAGAACAAAGCAAATTTGATTATAAATGTAAATTGGAAAGTTGTTTAAAATTGCATGCCCTATCTGAATCATGAAAGTTTAATTTTGACTTGACTGTCCCTTTAAGAGAGATCTAGAATCCATTAATGACTTTGGTGTGTTGTTTTTTGTCCCCTTATGCAATATAAATAAATATAAATAAAGCTCTTTAAAGGGACAGTCTACACCAGATTTGTTATTGTTTTAAAAGATAAAATAATTCCTTTATTACCCATTCCCCAGTTTTGCACAGCCAACAGTTATATTAATATGCTTTTTACCTCTGTGATTACCTTGTATCTAAGCATCTTCTGACTGCCCCATATCACATGACTTTTTATTTATTATCTATTGACTTGCATTTTAGCCAATTAGTGCTGTGTTGTGCTGACAATGTTATCTATATGGCCCACATGAACTAGCAGTCTCCTGTTGTGAAAAGCAACAAAAAAAAAAGCATGTGATAAGAGGCTGTCTGTAGTGGCTTAGAAACAGGCAGAAATGTAGAGGTTTAAATGTTATAAAGTATATTAATATAACAATGTTGGTTGCGCAAAGCAGGGGATTGGGTAGTAAATGTGTTATCTATATTTTTAAACAAAAACAATTTTAGTGTTGACTATCCCTTTAATGAAATCCTCACAGTACAGGTTTCAGTATTTTGATCATCTTTATTTTGAGCTGAAGGGGATCATGGGTAAGCCACCTAAACAATACTACAGTATTCAATGTTAAAATTATGTATTTGTTTTACAGGAATCATTGGAAAGAGACAAAAGATTACGAGAGCTCTCAACCACCCAGGAAATGGAACTGAATAAACTGGAGAGCCAGCTAACATCTACACGCATGGAACTAAATGCAGTAAAGCAAGAGTAAGTCAAATACACAAAGCTAAACATTTCCAGCTGTGGTATTTTAATGTCATGTGACTCATACTGCCAGTACGGAATATAATGAATTCCACTGAAAGCAACTTGTTTATGTTCTAAGTGCTAATTAATAAAGATATTCATGAACATAAAACACACAAATATCTCTGCAAACTTGACCATCTATCTGTCAAAATATAATATATACAAATATAGAATTTTAATCTAACATTCCTTTATTAGCATCACTAATGGGGAATAGTAAAATACTACATATGCTGCAAGGGACAAATTACATCTAATTATGTTATAACAGTTATCATACTTCATGCTAAAAACTATTGTTTAATTTAGCCTTCTGGAAGCTCAGATGGAGGCTGAAGACACCAAAACCAAATCTGCAACAACTCTTCTGGCTGCAGAAGATGAAATACTACAACTGAAATCACAGTAAGTAACACTGTACATACTGCTGTTGGTATTGTGACTCGGGGAGAGGTAGGGGGATAAAATGGCTGAACATAAATAATAAAATCAGTAACAACATGTACAGTAGTAGAGTTGCTTTTTGTACATAGAAACTGCACATCATTTTACAGATGGTGGCTCATTGGCATCAAAAGAGTGACTCAAGTGAGTGCTTTTGATTAGATATGAGGAGCACAATTCTGGGGGTGAAAGCATTTTCCCTGCTTGAATCCTTGTCCCAAGGTATTCATAGCTGTGTGCACTACATGTACAGTTTTGTTCTCCTTCCCATCAACCCCAATAGACACTTACAAAGGAAACATTAAGGGTTATTATTTTCTGCTTCATTTGAATTTACCAAATGTAGAATCTTAGCTTTATATATGGTATATGAGAAGCAAAATTTAATTTGGTAAAACAGAGTAAGTGAGCGCTAAAAATATATTATCCCTTAAAGCCAAGCTATAAATCTGCCCCTCTCAAGCAGATATAAAATATCATACACTCTAAAACACAATCTAGCTAGCGCTCCAGCTAGGGATCAAAAGGATAAATATATGGAAGAACACAAATAATAGATGAAAAGAGGTGTAATCATGTGATCGGAGTTCTCAGATGCCTCATAGGCTAATAAACTCACATGCTATAGTGTTCCAATCCTGTCGGCCGTAACAATGTGTCCACAAAGCCTTCAGTGGACTTGTAATGTGGCAAACTTTGTTGTCATGGAAACAATTTGGTAGGCTTTTAAGCAGATATACATGCTTTTGATGTAAACATCATCTTGATAAAGCCCTTGTGAGAGTGAAATGCATGGACCTTACTGACTGCAACAAAGGAATCTTCATCACTTTTATTTCATCAATACAGCCTTTTTAAGAAAAGTGCCATCTGCCTGCATTGCTCCTGGGAGTATCTACGGATACGGTGGAGAAAGGCCAAGTTGTTTCTATATATACACTCAGAAATGTGTATTCAAGTTATCCATACTGTCTAAAAGAGCAATATCGCTGGAATCGAATCCACCTATACAGTAGATCAAGAATCACTGTTTACATCAAAAGCACGTATATCTGCTCGAAATCCTACCGCATCGTTTCCATGACAATGAAGTTTGCCACATTACAAGTCCACTGAAGGCTTTGTGGCTACATTGTTACGGCCGACAGGATTGGGACACTATAGCACGTGAGTTAATTAGCCTATGAGGCATCGGAGAACTCTGATCACGTGATTACACCTCTTTTTATCTTATGGTAACTAACTGTCCTCTGATTCCATATTCAAGTGGATTTCTTTTAAGGTAACTTTTTAATAGACATTTTATTCTCAACACCAAGGGAGACGTCCCTATATTCTTATATATCAGCGCTTTTTATTTTTGTTCATTAAAATATATGTATTTCTGAAGAATCTTTGGTATATATTCGTGTCTTTATATATTTGTGTATTCATAATCTTATATATTTGTGTTCTTCCATATATTTATCCTTTGCTCCCGAGTTGGAGCGCTAGCTAGATTGTGTTTTAAAGCGAAATTTAATTGGCAGATTTGTTTTAAAGTAAATAATAGGAATGTCTCTTATACATTTATAAATAAATCATTAACTTTAATGTCATTTACAGATTGAGATCCACCGAAGACAACTTAGAATTTAGAAAACGAAGTGCAGTTGACGATTATGAGCGACAGATACGACTGCTAAGGGATGAGATCACTGTTCTGTCAGCTGAAAAGAGTGTGTTACAAGGGAGGTACGATATCATCTCTGTAAAAAGATTTTTTTTTGGTGAAAGATAAAATGCACTTTGTGGATGAATGTTTTTAAAAACAACTTTAACTCTTGCTTAATTCAGGCATTGAATGAATTTTTTTTTTTTATAACTGATGGAAATGAAAAAAAAAAAAAAATCTCATTTGAAAGAGGAGAACCTTTTCACTCACTCACAGCTGCAAAGTTTTCATCATGGCAGCCATTATCACCGGACAGTTTTTGGGGAACAAAAGGAGCGCCTATTACCACTTTTGTATGATGACCTTGCTTTTAAGCTGGTAATCTTTTTCCAGCTATCATATGGGGCTCTTTAATTATTGTCATCTTTAAAGATACACTAGAGTCGGTTCATATTGCAGTTTCGTTGCCATCAGCAATTACAAATACGTTATGATTAACTAGGTTATGTTATGTTTTTAATATTGGAGTTTTAAATGAAAACTTGCAGCCCATTGAAATTAAAGTGACATAAAGTCCATGGTTTTTTTTTCTTTAATGATTCAGATAAAACATTTGATTTTAAACAACTTTCCAATTTACTTCTATTATCTTTTTTTTTTTGTTCTCTTGATATTCTTTTGTTTAAATGGATTCCTAGGTAGACTCAGGAGCTGCTAATTGGTGGCTTCACATATATGTCTCATGTTATGGGCTCTCCCAATGTATTCAGCTAGCTCCAAGTAGTGCATTGCTGCTTCTTCAACAAAGGATACCAAAAGAATGAAGCAAATTAGATAATAGAAGTAATTTGGAAAACTATTTAAAATTGTGTTGTCTCTCTAAATCATGAAAGAAAGAAAAAATTGGGGTTCATGTCTCTTTAAAGTTCAGTAACAGACCCCTTATTTAAAAGAAAAGAGGGTCAGTGAGTGCAGGAGGATTAGCACATGCCTATTAGTTAAAACAGGGCTCCAAAATATTTAATTGATGTTTGTGGTGGAAACGTATCTAGATGTTTGGATCAGAATGGAACAGTCAAATGTTACATTAAATTAAGTGCCTTGTGTTAATCACCAAACAGTGACCACAAATGGAATAGGTGGATTTTAAAAAGGAAGGAATATTCACAAATAAATTATATATTTTATATTGACAGGAGTTTTAGAAAATGTCAAGGTAATCTGCTATTAGCTCAGGCAAATATTACAAAAGTAGTTTCAATTCAAGTAGCATAAAAGCTTTTAAAAGTAAAAGCAGATTGTGGTAGTGAGCTTAGACTTTGGGGTGTGTGTAATGAGGTATTTTATTTAAATTTTTTATTACTATCTTTTTTTGTTATATTAACTAATTTTAGAATTTCAAGAAGCCGTTCTTGTAGCCCTGTACGTCACACCAGCAGGTCGTCAAGCCCATTCGGAAGGACAGAGTCTCCCACATCTGCCAGACTTACCAACTCTTCTCGTCACGCCCGCCTAATATCCAGATTTAATGACATTTATGCTAATGACCGGCTAGATGCCCAAACTCACCTGAGACGTTATATTGACGATCAGGAGATGGTTCAGAGAATTATTTTTATCGCTACTGTGGTACGGAAATTAACCTTTTGCTTGCAACCTTTCAGTTTCAAAACTATTTAAGATAACTCATGCTAAAGAAAAAAGCATAATCTTCATACAATCTAAATAGACAAAAAACATGTAATGAAATTATAATTCAAATAATTTCATTATTTTCTACTGCACCATACATGCCATATGAGCTGCTTCTTGTAAGTATGTATAATATTAAAGGGACATGAAACTATTTTTTACTTTGATGATTTAGAAAGAGCATGTGATTTTAAACAACTTTCTAATCTACTTCTATTATCTAATATGCTTCATTCTCTTGTCCCCTTTGTTGAAAAGCATATCTAGATAGGCTCAGTAGCTGCCGATTGGTGGCTGCACATAGATGCCTCGTGTGATTGGCTCACCCATCTGCATTGCAATTTCTTCAACAAAGGATACCTAAAGAATTAAGCAAATTAGACAATAGAAGTAAATTGGGATGTTTTTTTTACAATTGTATTCTCCATCTGAATCATGAAAGAAAATGCTTGGGTTCCATATCCCTTTAAACTCTGTGTTCAATATTGTGCAGGAATCATTCCACGCTGCAAAGATGGCTTTCAGACAGTTCAAGCTCCGTGTGAGAAAATCTTTGGCACCTTCTCATTTGGGACCTGAATCGCTAGAAGATGCTGTTATTGACTACATTGTCCGCAACTTGGATCTTTATGATGTCCAGTCTAGTGTTAACGTAAGATTTAGATACCTTTGTTGCTATAAAATTATTTCATTATTTGTGTGTTGTTTTGCAGCTTTAATTACACATTCATTTTTGATTACTTTGAACACTTATTAAAGGGATAGAAAGGTCAAAATTGACATAAGCATGGGTGCATTACAATTCTAGTAAAAGATATTACTGTTTTTCTTTAGCATACGCACATATCCTGTGAGGGTCCCGAGCACCAGTATTCAAGCACCACACCTTCTCAGAGAGCTGTCAGTGGTGTGTATTGCTTCTGAAGACTTACTTTGTGTCATACAAGCCACTGCTTGTGTAGTGTAGTGTTTGAATACTGGTGCACAGGGCCTCACAGGATACGTGCGTACAGTGGCGTCACTAGGGTTGGTGTCACCCGTTGCGGTAAGTTATTGTGTCACCCCCCCCAGAAAGCAGACACACATAAAAACACAGGCAAACACACATACAAACACTCAGACACACTTAAAACATACACAGATGCACACACAAACACTCGGAAACACACTCAGACACACACACAAAAACACACACACAAAAACACTGAGACACACACACACAAAAACTCAGACACACACTTACAAAATATGTAAACTGCACTGCATTAATTATAAAGCGCATGCCTAGAGCTGCTCCCTGGCTCAGCAGAGCATCAAATGAAAGATAAACAGAGCACTCTAAAACTAAATCGCTAAAGTAAAGGTTTAGGTGCAAACTATGAAAATTCTGCTCTCTGACTCTGTTCCAAGCCTGTCAGTGCACAGCCCCGGGCCGCGTGCCTACCGCTTCTTATGGCCAATCACCTCTGCACTCTGCCCACCCCCAGACCCCCGCCCGCCCTCCTACCTGTTCAGTGTGCACTTAGTGTACCGTAACCGTAATGGTCTGGTGGGCATCATACGTGGCTCCTTCATTTTAAAGACAGTGTCAAACAGTCATGCGGTCAGGTGCCAGGCATCCCCTCATGATTTGCCAGTTCCCGTTTAGAGAGACAGCACAGCAGTGAGTGACTCCACTGCTCCACATGTCACTGAGCAGTGAGCACAGATAGGCAGGCAGGTTTAGGCTAGCAGCGCAACTTTGCAAGCCCCACGGCATGCCCACAACATTCATAGCGAAATTGGGCGGGGAGAAGCAAAGTACATACAAGCAAAAGCAGCCGGGAAAACTATTTGTTGAAATTGCAGCACTGGCTCAAGGGGCAAAAAAATTGTGTGTCTACATCTTCTCCAGTCCCACCAATGTTCACAAATGCCAGCCCCTCTAATAAAAAAAAATCTATGCATCTCAACATTGTATTTCTTTGAATTTCAATAAAAACATTTTTTTTTTGTGTCACCCCCTGGAGGGTGTCACCCGGGTGCGGCCCGCCCCCCCCGCCCCCCTCTAGTGACGCCACTGCGTGCGTATGCTGCAGAAAAACAGTAATAACGTTTACTAGAAGCATTTTTGCTAATTGAAGTATATTGTAAAAATGCTTATAATTCAAATTGAAATACATATTTATTTTTTTACCTTTTTATACCTTTAATTTTCCTAACTTTTTCTAATAACTTGGAGGTTTTATGCATGCTTAATTTTGTTTTAATAATTATATATGAGTAGATAATAAATTGAAGGCCTGGGTTTATCAGCTAGTAATTTAATATAAATATTGTTTTATTAAAGCGACACTGAACCCAATTTTTTTCTTTCATGATTCAGATAGAGCATGCAATTTTAAGCAACTTTCTAATTTACTCCTATTATTAAATTTTCTTCATTCTCTTGCTATCCTTATTTGAAAAGCAAGAATGTAAGTTTAGAAGCCAGCCCATTTTTGGTTCACAACCTGGGTTGTGCTTGCTGATTGGTGGCTAAATACACCCACCAATAAACAAGTGCTGTCCATGGTCTGAACCATAAATTGGCTGGCTCCTTAACTTAGATGCCTTCTTTTTCAAATAAAGATAGCAAGAGAACGAAGAAAAATTGATAATAGGAGTAAATTAGAAAGTTGCTTAAAATTGCATGCTCTATCTGAATCATGAAAGAAAAAAAAAAATTGCATTTAGTATCCCTTTAATTTAATAGAACTGTTAAATTTTGAATGTCATATAGCAATAACATTGAATGCCTTGATTTTTAGATTAGCTAATACATTAATTACAGCACTCTGGCGGCAAAGGGAGAAAATGTAATGATAAAAACATTGTTTAACTCTTTTATAATTCTAACCTTTTTTTGATAACAGCGTAATCTTCCTGTAGATACCAGAAATTCAAAAGAAATTTGCATTGCAAGTTACAAGCAGTATACACATTGCACAAAATCTTAATCAACTCTAATATAATTCATTTAAATTTAGTTTTGTTTAATTTGTTTTTAGGATGTGATCAGTGCAATGAACGTCAATCCTAAAATCTCATTCCCGCCTGAAGTGGACTTTATTTTGATCAGTAGCTTCATTCGGGAGGTGTGTCGTGTTGCTTTTGCAATGCAAACTCTAGAAATACCATTGGATGTAGCTTTTGCAGTTGACGGAGAACTCTTTAGTGAAAGCAAGTAAGAAGAACTGACAAATTAATATCTAGATATTTTGTAATGATGACTGTTGCATAGAAATGTAAAATATAATAACGCCTTTTATCTTGTTAATGTTTTCTCTGTTTGTCTAGGTATCGCCGCACATATGACTCTGAGTTCTCAGCGCCTCTTGTGTATTACCATGTATGGCCCCCGCTGATGGAAGATGAGACTGTTGTTGTCAAGGGAGAAGCCGTAACAAAGAGGGGTGCTCTGGTAAGCTAAACATTTAGGAGATTCAAATACAATACTTTCAACATATGGTTAATCTACGGAAAAAAACAGAATGAAAATGAAGATCGACCAATTTGATTTATTGAGCTTTGAAATTCTACAACTCACACAAATTTTTTTAGACGGAATGAAGCTTCTTGGGCTGATTTCGAGACTGGCCACTTGGATTTTTGCTATAGGACTCTGATGATGCCATACATTTCAGTATCTCTAGAGCAGAGCTTTCCAAACTTTTCATGCTGGCGACACACTTTTTAGACCTACATCATTTTGTGACACAATAATTCAGTTGTACTGGCAAACAGGAGGTTAAACTAACTTGTTTTAAGAGATACAGATGCATACATAAATTATATAATAACAAAATGTATTTACAAGTAACAGTATATTAGTATGTGCAAGAATTAAAAAAAGTTTAATAACACCAATAACTACTTACTATTTAATGGGATGTATGAGGTTGATGATGAGATGAACACGTTTTCTGAATATTTTGTGGAATATTAGATAAAGACACTCACATTTCATCATCAACCATTTTTAAGCTTCCACTTCCTATCCATATATCAAGAGCAGGAGCAGCAATGCACTACTGGGAGCTAGTTGCAAAAAAACCCCCTCTAACTTCAGCTCAGCATTTAAGCTGCCGCCCTCAGAGCTTGGTGAGTCCGACTGACTACTGCCCACCCTGCAAACACACTGCTGTCCCACTCACTGACTACACATGCAGTCAGGAGCCAATGTGCCAATGGGAATAGTTTCAGTTCCCACTGAGCTGTGCCAATAGGTTAAGATGATCTGTGACCCCCTAGGTATCAATCACATGTCAACCATATGATATACGTAGCAGGCAGGCGGAAAGTCAGAAACCAAAATAATTTTTTTTTTAAATTTGTGCTGAAGCAGGGACACACCTACACACTGCTGCCGACACACTAGTGTGTCCCGACAAACAGTTTGGAAATCACTGCTCTAGAGCATTGGCAGTGGCTTGGCTCTCAACAGTTTAAAATACTGCTAACTCTATTATAGGGGGCTAGTTATCAAGCCGTCTACTTTTCTGGCTTCGCCGGCCCAATACGTCCGCCTAAGCTCGCCTACCTTCGCCGCCGCGGACCTGAAAAAATACGCCTAAGTTATCAAATAAAGCTGTCAAAAAGCCGCGGGGCGATGAGCAGCGGACTGTGACAGTTATCACTCATCCGATCTCGCTGCCCTTCGGCTTTTTCCCAGCTTTATTGCTAGCCTGTCACTAAGCACTCACACTAAACTGCACTGTTCTACCCCCTATACCGGCGCCCCCGGAGCCCCCCGCAACTCAATAAAGTTACTAACCCCTAAACCGCCGCTCCTAGACCCTGCCGCAACTCTGATAAATGTATTAACCCCTAAACCGCCGCTCCCGGACACCGCTGCCACCTACATTATACCTAGTAACCCCTATCCTGCCCCCCCTATACCGTCGCCCTCTATTATAAAATTATTAACCCCTATCCTGCTGATCCCGCACCTCTCCGCAACTAAATAAATAGTTTAACCCCTAAACCGCCGCTCCATGAACCCGCCGCAACCTATAATAAATTTATTAACCCCTATCCTGCCCCCCACTACGCCGCCGCCACTGTAATAAAATGATTAACCCCTAAACCTAAGTCTAACCCTAACCATAACGCCCCCCTAACTTAAATATTAATTAAATAAATCTAAATAAATTAACTCTTATTAACTAAATGAATCCTATTTAAAACTAAATACTTACCTATAAAATAAACCCTAATATAGCTACAATATAAATAATAATTATATTCTAGCTATCTTAGGATTTATATTTATTTTACAGGCATCTTTCAATTTATTTTAACTAGGTACAATAGCTATTAAATAGTTATTAACTATTTAATAGCTTACCTAGCTAAAATAAAGAGAAATGTACCTGTGAAATAAATCCTAACCTAAGTTACAATTACACCTAACACTACACTATACTTTAATAAATTATTCCTATTTAAACTAAATACTTACCTGTAAAATAAACCCTAAGATAGCTACAATATAATTAATAATTATATTCTAGCTATCTTAGGATTTATATTTATTTTACAGGTAACTTTGTATTTATTTTAGCTAGTTAGAATAGTTATTAAATAGTTATTAACTATTTAATAACTACCTAGCTAAAAGAAATATAAAATTACCTGTAAAATAAATCCTAACTTAAGTTACAATTAAACCTAATACTACACTATCATTAAATTAACTAAATAAACTACCTACAAAGAACTACAATGAAATACAATTACATAAACTAACTAAAGTACAAAAAATAAAAAAAGCTAAGTTACAAAAAATAAAAAATTAAGTTACAAACATGTTAAAAATATTACAACAATTTTAAGCTACTTACACCTAATCTAAGCCCCCTAATAAAATAACAAACCCCCCCAAAATAAAAAAAATCCCTACCCTATTCTAAATTACATAAATTTCAAAGCTCTTTTACCTTACCAGCCCTTAAAAGGGCCATTTGTGGGGGCATGCCCCAAAAAGTTCAGCTCTTTTGCCTGTAAAATAAAAATACAACCCCCCCCAACATTAAAACCCACCACCCACATACCCCTAATCTAACCCAAACCCCCCTTACAAAAACCTAACACTAATCCCCTGAAGATCATCCTACCTTGAGTCGTCTTCACTCAGCCGAGCCACCGATGGAACTGAAGAGGACATCCGGAGCGGAAGAAGTTAATCCTCCAAGCGGCGCTGAAGAAATCTTCCATCCGATGAAGTCATCATCCAGGCGGCGCTGAAGAAGTCTTCGATCCGGCCGATGTCATCTTCAAAGAGGCGCTGAAGAGGTCTTCTATCCGGGCGAAGTCATCTTCCAAGCCGGGTCTTGAATCTTCCTTCCGCCGACGCGGAACCACCTTCTTCACCGACGGACTACGACGAATGACGGCTCCTTTAAGGGACGTCATCCAAGATGGCGTCCCCTCAATTCCGATTGGCTGATAGGATTCTATCAGCCAATCGGAATTAAGGTAGGAAAATCTGATTGGCTGATGGAATCAGCCAATCAGATTGAGCTCGCATTCTATTGGCTGTTCCGATCAGCCAATAGAATGCGAGCTCAATCTGATTGGCTGATTGGATCAGCCAATCGGATTGAACTTGAATCTGATTGGCTGATTCCATCAGCCAATCAGATTTTCCTACCTTAATTCCGATTGGCTGATAGAATCCTATCAGCCAATCGGAATTGAGGGGACGCCATCTTGGATGACGTCCCTTAAAGGAGCCGTCATTCGTCGTAGTCCGTCGGTGAAGAAGGTGGTTCCGCGTCGGCGGAAGGAAGATTCAAGACCCGGCTTGGAAGATGACTTCGCCCGGATAGAAGACCTCTTCAGCGCCTCTTTGAAGATGACATCGGCCGGATCGAAGACTTCTTCAGCGCCGCCTGGATGATGACTTCATCGGATGGAAGATTTCTTCAGCGCCGCTTGGAGGATTAACTTCTTCCGCTCCGGATGTCCTCTTCAGTTCCATCGGTGGCTCGGCTGAGTGAAGACAACTCAAGGTAGGATGATCTTCAGGGGATTAGTGTTAGGTTTTTGTAAGGGGGGTTTGGGTTAGATTAGGGGTATGTGGGTGGTGGGTTTTAATGTTGGGGGGGGGGTTGTATTTTTATTTTACAGGCAAAAGAGCTGAACTTTTTGGGGCATGCCCCCACAAATGGCCCTTTTAAGGGCTGGTAAGGTAAAAGAGCTTTGAAATTTATGTAATTTAGAATAGGGTAGGGATTTTTTTTATTTTGGGGGGGTTTGTTATTTTATTAGGGGGCTTAGATTAGGTGTAAGTAGCTTAAAATTGTTGTAATATTTTTAACATGTTTGTAACTTAATTTTTTATTTTTTGTAACTTAGCTTTTTTTATTTTTTGTACTTTAGTTAGTTTATGTAATTGTATTTCATTGTAGTTATTTGTAGGTAGTTTATTTAGTTAATTTAATGATAGTGTAGTATTAGGTTTAATTGTAATTTAAGTTAGGATTTATTTTACAGGTAATTTTGTATTTCTTTTAGCTAGGTAGTTATTAAATAGTTAATAACTATTTAATAACTATTCTAACTAGCTAAAATAAATACAAAGTTACCTGTAAAATAAATATAAATCCTAAGATAGCTATAATATAATTATTAATTACATTGTAGCTATCTTAGGGTTTATTTTACAGGTAAGTATTTATTTTTAAATAGGAATAATTTATTAAAGTATAGTGTAGTGTTAGGTGTAATTGTAACTTAGGTTAGGATTTATTTCACAGGTACATTTCTCTTTATTTTAGCTAGGTAAGCTATTAAATAGTTAATAACTATTTAATAGCTATTGTACATGGTTAAAATAAATTGAAAGGTACCTGTAAAATAAAAATAAATCCTAAGATAGCTAGAATATAATTATTATTTATATTGTAGCTATATTAGGGTTTATTTTAAAGGTAAGTATTTAGTTTTAAATAGGATTCATTTAGTTAATAAGAGTTAATTTATTTAGATTTATTTAATTAATATTTAAGTTAGGGGGCGTTAGGGTTAGGGTTAGGTTTAGGGGTTAATAATTTTATTACAGTGGCGGCGGCGTAGTGGGGGGCAGGATAGGGGTTAATAAATTTATTATAGGTTGCGGCGGTGTAGGGGGGTCAGATTAGTGGTGTTTAGACTCGGGGTACATGTTAGGGTGTTAGGTGTAGACAGCTCCCATAGAAATCAATGGGATGTCTGTCAGCAGCGAACTTGTACTTTCGCTATGGTCAGACTCCCATTGATTCCTATGGGATCCGCCGCCTCCAGGCTGGCGCTTTGAAAACCAGGTACGCTGGGCCGTAAAAGTGCCGAGCGTACCTGCTAGTTTTTTGATAGCTAGCAAAAGTAGTGAGAATGTGCCGCACTTGTGTGCGGAACATCTGGAGTGACGTAAGAATCGATCTGTGTCGGACTGAGTCCGGCGGATCGAAGCTTACGTCACAAAATTCTACTTTTGCCGGTCTCGAGCCTTTGATAACTAAGGCGTATCAGCCTCGCCACAAATACGCTGCGGAATACGCAGCGTATTTGAGGTTGACGGCTTGATAACTAGGCCCCATAGTGTTAAATAATTCACTTAAATAATGACAAACTCCTACACATGTCATTTAACAACACCACACTTCAACAAAACCATCTATTGTGTAGATTTTTAAATAGTGAAGAATCCCTTTGACTTGGGTTTATAAATCCTCACTTTCCTCAGTGAAATCAATCAACCTTCAGGCTGGTAAATAAATAGAAAGAGCAGTGATCACTGCAGAGGATTTTAAATGACCACCCATATTCCTGCTGTTTTCTATAGCAGTGTTTTTCGACTGCAGCCCTTGAGGCACACCAGTTGGCCAGGTTTTGTCATTCACACAACAAACAGGTGGAAGAAATAAAGCTCTAAATTGTTCATTTTTAATTGTTCTTTCTAAGTATTGTACAGAGACAGCGATAAGAAAGGGAACATTTGAGTGATGAGATAATGAGATCTGATCTGTCTGCAAGCTTAGCCTATTTTGATGGGTTGGGGTTTCAAAGAACAAATCTATTTCTTTTGCAAAAAGAAGCATACATTTTATAGTGAACTTTCCCTTTAATATGTGTTTATATCATTTTTTGTTGTTGCTCATATTAGTTTTATCCATTTGTGTTTTTTTTAACCCAGTGGGGTTCAGCGAAGAGTAGAAGCAGAAGCTCCAGCCCAATTCGATCTCGTTCAGCTAGTCCAGGTCGGATCTTGGTAAGTGTTGTTCCCTGAGAAAATAAAATCTTAGAGACTTACAAGAGAATAAATTATTAAATAAATAAAGTTAATGTGAACATTCTATTGAACTATTGCTTAGAAAACAGGGTTAAAATATACTGGTTAGCCTTGGAAACTTTCAGCAAGTGTTACATGTTGTGCACTCAACTTCCCGTTGGCTATTTATTTAGTAATATAGTAATATAATATATAGGAAGTCAAAGAAAATGACATGAATCTAAGATATGGTAATAGGTAAACTTTGTAATTTGAGAAAACAAAAGCCTGTACAGTTTGTTGATAATTTACAAGGCTTGGCAGGGAAGTAGTGAGAAATACTGGTGGTGACCAATTGGCAGGAAAGTAGTGAGAAATACTGGTGGTGACCAATTGGCAGGGAAGTAGTGAGAAATACTGGTGGTGACCAATTGGCAGGGAAATAGTGAGAAATACTGGTGGTGACCAATTGGCAGGGAAGTAGTGAGAAATACTGGTGGTGACCAATTGGCAGGGAAGTAGTGAGAAATACTGGTGGTGACCAATTGGCAGGGAAATAGTGAGAAATACTGGTGGTGACCAATTCCGTTTTTTCTTCAGCAGGCTAGAAGCCGTAGTCCATCCCCTATCAGAAGAAGCGGGACACCAAGTAAGTTGGATGATAGTCAGGAGCTGACGGTGTCTATGTTATCTGGCAATGAAAAATAAACCACCAATTAGGATACTGTTTTGTTGAAGTTCCTAGTCAATACGATCACTCACTTACGTAGCAATAAAGGTTACCGCACCTAAACTTGTCATTTCTGTGTTTGAGTCTTTAGAGTGAGAAAGACAATGTTTAAATTAGTATTAACTAACAACCTTTTTTAAAATTGATTGGAGAATGTCAGTTATTTTGAGATTTTTCAGATTATTTTAATGACTTTCAGGATACACCAAATGCATAAATATAATTGTATGTACATTTTGTTTACATGGAAGTGCTGGTCTCTAAAACTCAACTTAAAGGGATAGGAATGTCAAAATTTAAATTAAAGAATCAGATAGAGCATGTCATTTTAAGACACTTTTACAATCACTTCTATTGTCAAATGTGCGTTGTTCTCTTGGTATCCATAGTTGAAAAAGAATATGCACATATCCTAGACTAGTGGGAGCTAGCTGAGGATTGTGGCACGCACACATTTGTCTCTTGTGATTGGCTAACTAGATGTGTTCAGCTAGCTGCCAGTAGTGCAATGACGTTCCTTCTGCAAAGGATAACAAGAGAATGAAGCATATTTGTTAATAAAAATAAGTTTGAAAGTTGTTTAAAATTGTATGTTTTATCCGAATCATGAATTAAATATTTGGGCTTTTCCGTCCCTTTAAAGATATTATTTCTTAAGGTATTATTAGAATTTCGAAATTCTTTATTTGGTTTCACATTTACCACGATTATTGTTTGTTAGATTACATATTTGTTATTACAGCAAAGGGGATTATCAATTAAAACAACAGATTATTATAATAATACTTTTTATCACATTTTTGATGAACCCATGAACTGAATCACCTATTTTGCCTGTAAGCAGACATCTTACTCTATTTATGCTGTTTACATACATTTATATGTATATAGATATATAGTTATCATAACTATCCTTAAAGGGGCATTGAACAAAAAAAAAAATCTAAACATGCTGATGTTATTTTTTGTTTGTTTTTATAGGAATATAAAAAAAAGTGTAAAATTTGATTTGTTTTAATATAAATTAAAAATGAATACAACTCTATTAGTTGTGTACTTCATACCAAATCTCATCGGCTGATAGACGACTCCAACTTATTCTCATTGGCTGTTAAAAAACTTCCAGCTAATGTTACAGCTTTTGTGCTGCCCTAGGCACTGGGAAAAATTTTAGCTCATATTTGGGGACCAGGAAAACATGGAAGAGTTGTAAACCCTTACTAGACAGAAATGAATAGATAAACCATTTGGATAGCATACAAGTGTAAAAGTATTATGCTATAGAAGAAACCCTCACTAAATCCTGCTGCCCTAGGCACAGACCTAATGGTCGTAGTTCAAAATACGCCCCTGGCTCATTGAGTGCACAAACAATACTGATATGTTTATTTTATATTACTACATATTTATTCAGGAAATAAAAATGTAAACAAGTTTAAATGCTGCGTTTTCATATGAATAATTGAAACATTTTGAGCACTATGTACCTTTAAATTTAATTTTTTAAATTTAATTTTTTCTTTAAAGTTAAATACAAGGTGTTTTGTGTTTTTAATGCCTGAAATTATAGAAAAAATGTTTCCTATATTTATTCTTCACAGTTGTTAAAATACAATTTCTCCCACAGATTGTACCTCTCTGTTAAATGCATACAGAAAACTTAAAATACTGACTGTAGCTGATGCAAGCTTTATTATAATTTAATTATTGTACATAGGTTCTTGCAGACAATTATTGATCTACTAATCATGGTGCAGTGTTCAATGACATAACCTAGGAACATGAAAATATATCACAATACAGGGAGTGCAGAATTATTAGGCAAATGAGTATTTTGACCACATCATCCTCTTTATGCATGTTGTCTTACTCCAAGCTGTATAGGCTCGAAAGCCTACTACCAATTAAGCATATTAGGTGATGTGCATCTCTGTAATGAGAAGGGGTGTGGTCTAATGACATCAACACCCTATATCAGGTGTGCATAATTATTAGGCAACTTCCTTTCCTTTGGCAAAATGGGTCAAAAGAAGGACTTGACAGGCTCAGAAAAGTAAAAAATAGTGAGATATCTTGCAGAGGGATGCAGCACTCTTAAAATTGCAAAGCTTCTGAAGCGTGATCATCGAACAATCAAGCGTTTCATTCAAAATAGTCAACAGGGTCGCAAGAAGTGTGTGGAAAAACCAAGGCGCAAAATAACTGCCCATGAACTGAGAAAAGTCAAGCGTGCAGCTGCCAAGATGCCACTTGCCACCAGTTTAGCCATATTTCAGAGCTGCAACATCACTGGAGTGCCCAAAAGCACAAGGTGTGCAATACTCAGAGACATGGCCAAGGTAAGAAAGGCTGAAAGACGACCACCACTGAACAAGACACACAAGCTGAAACGTCAAGACTGGGCCAAGAAATATCTCAAGACTGATTTTTCTAAGGTTTTATGGACTGATGAAATGAGAGTGAGTCTTGATGGGCCAGATGGATGGGCCCGTGGCTGGATTGGTAAAGGGCAGAGAGCTCCAGTACGACTCAGACGCTAGCAAGGTGGAGGTGGAGTACTGGTTTGGGCTGGTATCATCAAAGATGAGCTTGTGGGGCCTTTTCGGGTTGAGGATGGAGTCAAGCTCAACTCCCAGTCCTACTGCCAGTTTCTGGAAGACACCTTCTTCAAGCAGTGGTACTGGAAGAAGTCTGCATCCTTCAAGAAAAACATGATTTTTATGCAGGACAATGCTCCATCACACGCGTCCAAGTACTCCACAGCGTGGCTGGCAAGAAAGGGTATAAAAGAAGAAAATCTAATGACATGGCCTCCTTGTTCACCTGATCTGAACCCCATTGAGAACCTGTGGTCCATCATCAAATGTGAGATTTACAAGGAGGGAAAACAGTACACCTCTCTGAACAGTGTCTGGGAGGCTGTGGTTGCTGCTGCACGCAATGTTGATGGTGAACAGATCAAAACACTGACAGAATCCATGGATGGCAGGCTTTTGAGTGTCCTTGCAAAGAAAGGTGGCTATATTGGTCACTGATTTGTTTTTGTTTTGTTTTTGAATGTCAGAAATGTATATTTGTGAATGTTGAGATGTTATATTGGTTTCACTGGTAAAAATAAATAATTGAAATGGGTATATATTTGTTTTTTGTTAAGTTGCCTAATAATTATGCACAGTAATAGTCACCTGCACACACAGATATCCCCCTAAAATAGCTATAACTAAAAACAAACTAAAAACTACTTCCAAAACTATTCAGCTTTGATATTAATGAGTTTTTTGGGTTCATTGAGAACATGGTTGTTGTTCAATAATAAAACTAATCCTCAAAAATACAACTTGCCTAATAATTTTGCACTCCCTGTATATAATGATACATAGCTGTATGAATAAACACATAAATAAAATCTGACCAAAACATAGGAGAGTATGGATATGTGAGTCACTTTTTTCTTTCTTTGACAATGTAATACAATTTATTCATTTATACATAATCCATCCTTATTTTTATCTTTGTGGAAGGAAATTGTTATGTGTCAAATGTGTTGGTTTATACATTCAAATATGTATATATTTTTGGCTCATGCATGTATGTTTATCTCCTTATTACACTATTCAAGTGTAATCATTCTCATTTTTAAGCTTGTTCATATTCTTGAATCCCCTTACAGAAGAGGTGGCAACCCTTTTTGTGAGTAAGTGCCCAAACTAGAGACAGTTGTTGAAAACAAAATTCCCTCAAGTGCAAACTATATTTCTCTTGTTAAGTGTATCCAGTCCACGGATCATCCATTACTTATGGGATATTAACTCCTCCCCAACAGGAAGTGCAAGAGGATTCACCCAGCAGAGCTGCTACATAGCTCCTCCCCTAACTGCCATTACCAGTCATTCTCTTGCACCCAACGACTAGATAGGATGTGTGAGAGGACTATGGTGATTATATTTAGTTTTATACCTTCAATCAAAAGTTTGTTATTTTATAATAGCACCGGAGTGTGTTATTCCTTCTCTGGTAGAATTTGAAGAAGAATCTACCTGAGTTTTTACTATGATTTTAGCCGGCGTAGTTAAGATCATATTGCTGTTTCTCGGCCATCTGAGGAGAGGTAAACTTCAGATCAGGGGACAGCGGGCAGATTAATCTGCAAAGAGGTATGTAGCAGCTTATTATTTTCTGACAATGGAATTGATGAGAAAATTCTGCCATACCCATATAATGTAAACTCAGCCTTAAATGCAGTAGCAGCAACTGGTATCAGGCTGTCATGTATGTATATTTTACACTTCAGTATTCTGGGGAATGGCACTAAACTGGAATTATACTGTGTGCATAAGACTTTAGCCTAATTTGCAGGGACTGGCAACAGGCTCTTTAATAACACTTAATTTATGTTAAACGTTTTTTGCTGGCATGTAAAATCGTTTCATTTTCTGAGGTACTGGGTGAATAAAATGTTTTGGGCATTATTTTTTCCACTTGGCAGTTGTTTTATTTAATTTATGACAGTTTACTGATCTCTCTCACTGTTGTGTGTGAGGGGGAGGTCAAAAAATTCAGTCAGAAGCTCATTGTATTTCCTGCATGATCCGGTTCATCTCTACAGAACTCAGGGGTCTTCAAAACTTGTTTTGAGGGAGGTAATCATTCACAGCAGAGCTGTGAGATTGTAGTTGACTGTGATAAAAAACGTTTATTTCTGTAACTTTTTTTTTTTCTGCTATCAGGGTTAGTTATCCTTCGCTAATGGGAACAAGCCTTTGCTAAAATTGTGTTTTTTACAAAGATTTGATGCTATAACCTTTCAGTTTATTAACTTTCAACTGTCATAACTCTTTCTGTGCTTCTTATAGGCACAGTACGTTTTCATATTATAGTAAATTACTTGAAAAGTATTTCCAAGTTGCTAGTTTATTTGCTAGTGTGTTAAACATGTCTGATTCAGAGGAAGACATCTGTGCTATATGTGCTAATGCCAAAGTGGAGCCCAATAGAAATTTATGTACTAACTGTATTGATGCTACTTTAAATAAAAGTCAATCTGTACAAATTGAACACATTTCACCAAACAACGAGGGGAGAGTTATGCCGACTAACTCGCCTCACGTGTCAGTACCTGCATCTCCCGCTCGGGGGGTGCGTGATATTGTGGCGCCGAGTACATCTGGGCGGCCATTACAAATCACATTACAGGATATGGCTACTGTTATGACTGAAGTTTTGGCTAAATTACCAGAACTAAGAGGTAAGCGTGATCACTCTGGGGTGAGAACAGAGTGCGCTGATAATGTTAGGGCCATGTCAGATACTGCGTCACAACTTGCAGAACATGAGGACGGAGAGCTTCATTCTGCGGCTGACGGTTCTGATCCAAACAGATTGGATTCAGATATTTCAAATTTTAAATTTAAGCTGGAAAACCTCCGTGTATTACTAGGGGAGGTGTTAGCGGCTCTGAATGATTGTAACACAGTTGCAATACCAGAAAAAATGTGTAGGTTGGATAAATATTTTGCGGTACCGTCGAGTACTGACGTTTTTCCTATACCTAAGAGACTTACTGAAATTGTTACTAAGGAGTGGGATAGACCCGGTGTGCCGTTCTCACCCCCTCCGATATTTAGAAAGATGTTTCCAATAGACACCACCACACGGGACTTATGGCAAACGATCCCTAAGGTGGAGGGAGCAGTTTCTACTTTAGCTAAGCGTACCACTATCCCGGTGGAGGATAGCTGTGCCTTTTCAGATCCAATGGATAAAAAGTTAGAGGGTTACCTTAAGAAAATGTTTGTTCAACAAGGTTTTATATTGCAACCCCTTGCATGCATTGCGCCTGTCACGGCTGCAGCAGCATTTTGGTTTGAGTCTCTGGAAGGGACACTTGAATCAGCTCCATTAGATGAGATTACACACAGGCTTAAAGCTCTTAAGTTAGCTAACTCATTTATTTCAGATGCCGTAGTACATTTAACTAAGTTTACGGCTAAGAATTCCGGATTCGCCATTCAGGCGCGCAGAGCACTGTGGCTAAAATCCTGGTCAGCTGACGTTACTTCTAAGTCTAAATTTCTTAATATACCTTTCAAAGGGCAGACCTTATTCGGGCCCGGATTGAAAGAAATTATCGCTGACATTACAGGAGGTAAAGGCCATGCCCTGCCTCAAGACAGAGCCAAACCTAAGGCTAGACAATCTAATTTTCGTTCCTTTCGGAATTTCAAAGCAGGAGCAGCATCAACTTCCTCTGCTCCAAAACAAGAAGGATCTGTTGCTCGCTACAGACAAGGCTGGAGACCTAACCAGTCCTGGAACAAGGGCAAGCAGGCCAGGAAACCTGCTGGTGCCCCTAAAACAGCATGAATTGAGGGCCCCCGATCCGGGAACGGATCTAGTGGGGGGCAGACTTTCTCTCTTCGCCCAGGCTTGGGCAAGAGATGTCCAGGATCCCTGGGCGCTAGAGATAATATCTCAGGGATACCTTCTGGACTTCAAATACTCTCCCCCAAGAGAGAGATTTCATCTGTCAAGGTTGTCAACAAACCAAATAAAGAAAGAGGCGTTTCTACGCTGCGTACAAGAGCTTTTATTAATGGGAGTAATCCATCCAGTTCCACGGTCGGAACAGGGACAAGGGTTTTACTCAAATCTGTTTGTGGTTCCCAAAAAAGAGGGAACTTTCAGGCCAATTCTGGATTTAAAGATCCTAAACAAATTCCTAAGAGTTCCATCGTTCAAAATGGAGACTATTCGGACAATTTTACCCATGATCCAAAAGGGTCAGTACATGACCACAGTGGATTTAAAGGATGCTTACCTTCACATACCGATTCACAAAGATCATTACCGGTATCTAAGGTTTGCCTTTCTAGACAGGCATTACCAGTTTGTAGCTCTTCCATTCGGATTGGCTACGGCTCCGAGAATCTTCACAAAGGTTCTGGGTGCTCTTCTGGCGGTACTAAGACCGCGAGGAATTGCGGTAGCTCCGTACCTAGACCACATTCTGATACAAGCTTCAAGCTTTCAAACTGCCAAGTCTCATACAGAGTTAGTACTGGCATTTCTAAGGTCGCATGGATGGAAGGTGAACGAAAAGAAGAGTTCTCTCTTTCCACTCACAAGAGTTCCCTTCTTGGGGACTCTTATAGATTCTGTAGAAATGAAGATTTACCTGACAGAAGACAGGTTAACAAAGCTTCAAAATGCATGCCGTGTCCTTCATTCCATTCAACACCCGTCAGTAGCTCAATGCATGGAGGTGATCGGCTTAATGGTAGCAGCAATGGACATAGTACCCTTTGCACGCCTACATCTCAGACCGCTGCAATTGTGCATGCTAAGTCAGTGGAATGGGGATTACTCAGACTTGTCCCCTACTCTGAATCTGGATCAAGAGACCAGAAATTCTCTTCTATGGTGGCTTTCTCGGCCACATCTGTCCAGGGGGATGCCATTCAGCAGGCCGGACTGGACAATTGTAACAACAGACGCCAGCCTACTAGGTTGGGGCGCTGTCTGGAATTCTCTGAAGGCTCAGGGACAATGGAATCAGGAGGAGAGTCTCCTACCAATAAACATTCTGGAATTGAGAGCAGTTCTCAATGCCCTTCTGGCTTGGCCCCAGTTAACAACTCGGGGGTTCATCAGGTTTCAGTCGGACAACATCACGACTGTAGCTTACATCAACCATCAGGGAGGGACAAGAAGCTCCCTAGCAATGATGGAAGTATCAAAGATAATTCGCTGGGCAGAGTCTCACTCTTGCCACCTGTCAGCAATCCACATCCCGGGAGTGGAGAACTGGGAGGCGGATTTCTTAAGTCGTCAGACTTTTCATCCGGGGGAGTGGGAACTTCATCCGGAGGTCTTTGCCCAAATACTTCGACGTTGGGGCAAACCAGAGATAGATCTCATGGCGTCTCGACAGAACGCCAAGCTTCCTCGTTACGGGTCCAGATCCAGGGATCCGGGAGCGGTTCTGATAGATGCTTTGACAGCACCTTGGACCTTCGGGATGGCTTATGTGTTTCCACCCTTCCCGATGCTTCCTCGATTGATTGCCAGAATCAAACAGGAGAGAGCATCAGTGATTCTAATAGCGCCTGCATGGCCACGCAGGACTTGGTATGCAGATCTAGTGGACATGTCATCCTGTCCACCTTGGTCGCTACCTCTGAAACAGGACCTTCTGATCCAGGGTCCCTTCAAACATCAAAATCTAATTTCTCTGAAGCTGACTGCTTGGAAATTGAACGCTTGATTTTATCAAAACGTGGTTTTTCTGAGTCAGTTATTGATACCTTAATACAGGCTAGGAAGCCTGTTACCAGAAAGATTTACCATAAGATATGGCGCAAATACTTATATTGGTGCGAATCCAAGAGTTACTCATGGAGTAAGGTTAGGATTCCGAGGATATTGTCTTTTCTACAAGAAGGTTTAGAAAAGGGTTTATCCGCTAGTTCCTTAAAGGGACAGATTTCAGCTCTGTCCATTCTTTTACACAAACGTCTGTCAGAAGTTCCGGACGTTCAAGCTTTTTGTCAGGCTTTAGCTAGGATCAAGCCTGTGTTTAAAACTGTTGCTCCACCATGGAGTTTGAACTTAGTTCTTAATGTTTTACAGGGAGTTCCGTTTGAACCCCTTCATTCCATTGATATCAAGTTGTTATCTTGGAAAGTTCTGTTTTTAATGGCGATTTCCTCGGCTCGAAGAGTCTCTGAGTTATCTGCCTTACATTGTGATTCTCCTTATCTGATTTTTCATTCAGACAAGGTAGTTCTGCGTACTAAACCTGGGTTCCTACCTAAGGTGGTCACTAACAGGAATATCAATCAAGAGATTGTGGTTCCATCTTTGTGTCCTAATCCTTCTTCGAAAAAGGAACGTCTGCTACACAATCTAGATGTAGTCCGTGCCCTGAAATTTTATCTACAGGCAACTAAGGATTTTCGACAAACGTCTTCCCTGTTTGTCGTTTATTCTGGTCAGAGGAGAGGTCAAAAAGCTTCGGCTACCTCTCTCTCCTTTTGGCTTCGTAGCATAATACGGTTAGCCTATGAGACTGCTGGACAGCAGCCTCCTGAAAGAATTACAGCACATTCTACTAGAGCTGTGGCTTCCACTTGGGCCTTTAAGAATGAGGCTTCTGTTGAACAGATTTGCAAGGCTGCAACTTGGTCTTCTCTTCATACTTTTTCCAAATTTTACAAATTTGACACTTTTGCTTCTTCGGAGGCTGTTTTTGGGAGAAAGATTCTTCAGGCAGTGGTTCCTTCCGTATAAAGAGCCTGCCTGTCCCTCCCGTCATCCGTGTACTTTAGCTTTGGTATTGGTATCCCATAAGTAATGGATGATCCGTGGACTGGATACACTTAACAAGAGAAAACATAATTTATGCTTACCTGATAAATTTATTTCTCTTGTAGTGTATCCAGTCCACGGCCCGCCCTGTCACTTTAAGGCAGGTAATTTTTCCATTAAACTACAGTCACCACTGCACCCTATGGTTTTCCTTTCTCTGCATGTTTTCGGTCGAATGACTGGTAATGGCAGTTAGGGGAGGAGCTATGTAGCAGCTCTGCTGGGTGAATCCTCTTGCACTTCCTGTTGGGGAGGAGTTAATATCCCATAAGTAATGGATGATCCGTGGACTGGATACACTACAAGAGAAATAAATTTATCAGGTAAGCATAAATTATGTTTTCCTCATAAGTTGTATAATAACCAAGCTAGATATCATTAGATGAACAGGTCAGAGTTCAGCTAGAAATATCAGATACCATCAAGCAGCTCTGTAAGTCTATTGAAACATTATTTTTGCCTGGTTTTGACTAATTCATATACATATCTCTCCAATAGGATTCTAATTTACTGGCTTTGTATATGAAATTGAACCATCGGGAACTGGTCTATGACATTGGTGCTTAAGTCTATCTCAAGAGTACCTCAGACGTTCAATGAGATAATGTGAACGGTTAATTTGATACAGATCTATGTTTTGAATTATTTGCTATTGTAATTGAAAACTAAATTTATTTTCCGTTTTTTTTATTATATAAACTATTTGTTTTTTTCTATTTAGTCAGCAGTTTACAGCAAGTTATCAGGTGAATTTATAATGTACAATTATTGTCACAGGTGGGTATGCTGGACTTTACCGATAACATTAAATAACAATGCAAGAAAAACAGTGTTACACTTGTGACTTTTTAGAAAAATAAAATAAATATAGTTTGGACTTCTTTTGTGTTTCAATAACACATTTGTATATTATATGGGAAATGCAATTTTTTTTTATCTTGTTGCCAAAATCTATATACACAAATATAAAATGTGCCTAAATTACTGTATAAATCAATGTTTTTAAAATTGTATTTTGTTTTATATCGAGTGCCTGCAAATCATTAAACTGATTCTGAGAACATAAGTTGCATCACTAATTTATTAGATACCTTTAATGGGATTTATTCGGAAATTTAGACATCTGAATTGTAGAGTTTTTTTTTTATTAACTGATTCGGTCTTTCATGTGCAGGTAAACACCTTGTAATTACAAAACATCTCTGTTATGTTGCTATAGAATAATGTATCAGTCTTAAAGTTTTTATAACAAATTAAAGGGATACTAAACTCAAATGTGTTTCTTTCATGATTCAGATAGAGCATGCGATTTTAAGCAACTTTCTAATTTAATCCTATTATTATTTTTTCTTCATTCTCTTGATATCTTTATTTGAAGAAGCAGGAATCTAAGCTAAGGGGCCATTCTATTTTTTATTGAACACCTGGGATGCGCTTCAGCAAGCACTATCCAGGGTGCTGAACCAAAAATGGGCCGGCTCCTTAGCTTAGATTCCTGCTTTTTCAAATAAAGATAGCAAGAGAATGAAGAAAAATTGATAATAGGAGTAAATAAGAAAATTGCTTAAAACTGCATGCTCTATCTGAATCATGAAAGAGAAAAATTTGGGTTTAGTATCCCTTTAAAGTGAAGGTAAACTTTGATGAATGAATCCAGCTTCCTCCAATCACGGCTTTCCCTCCAAGGTAGTCATTGCCTGAGGCCATGCCGTGATTGGAGGAAGCTGGATTAGTCATTGATGATGTGTGAAGAGAGGATCTCCGGGTGGGGGAAGCTGCTCCGGCTGTGAAAAAAACAAAGGCAAGTTTTTAATCAAAGCGGCTGCTTTCTAAACTTTGATGAATGAAAGTGCCCCTGTTTTTAATAGTATTTAAAAAAAATGTCTTTCATTCATCAAGGTTTACCTTCACTTTAACATCCTTTTTTACTGCAGTTATTTTTTCAATAGAAAACTCCACCCACCATTTGCCTTATTTGGAGGTGCCAATCTGGGCTTTAGTCTACAGACAACAAGGCTAACTACTGTCATAAAGTTGGTATAAAAGTAATTGTTTTGCTGTTGTTGTCTGATAAAGCCGCATAGGGACATATACAGTTAGCCGTGATAAATCAGCAGGGTGCATTTCAAGTTCTGAGAATTAGAAATGTCAGAGCTAAATTACATGAAAAAGGGACAAAATAAATAATGAAAATATATTGCAACTGTGTTTTATTACACATAATTAAACATTTTGGGCCAGATTACATGTGAAGCGCTAACAGTTATGCGCAAGTTATTAGGTATATATCACGGGTATTTGTGTGTGGCGGGTTTACCACTTGTATTACAAGTTGAATGTAAAAGCGATCGATTGAGCACAATCGCTATTTACGCTATAATGATTACCGTGTCATCAGAGCTCTAGTTAACTGTTTCATGAAACAATAAAGTGTCAAAAAACACATCAAAAATACATTGCAAAGTACACTTACACTCATAATAACACTGTCTGATAAAAATTATTCCCCCAAAAAATATTACACACAAAAGTTATAAGGGCTCAAAGATATGAGGTCTCATGTGTTAGAAAAAAAGAGAAAGGCTTTAACATTGAGATACATACATATACATGTCTAAAGATGTGTATATATATATATATATATATATATATACAGTATATAAATAAATATATATATATATATATATATATGTTTACATGTGTGTACCTCTGTATTTATGTATTTATATGTGTATATATGTATTTTCAGACATATATACACGTATAAATACTTATGTATACAAATGAATACATATATAGACATATAAATAAGTGCTTTATTAAAGAGCCCTTTGCAGTCAAGTAGATGAAAACATGAAAAAGTATTGTTAAATATTTTATATATTCCTATATACATATCTGTATATATCTATACCTATATATATAATCATTTATATATATTTATATATAAATATATGTAGGTATAAATATATATTTGTGCCAAAAACATCATGTATATATATATTTATATATATATATATATATATATATATATATATAAAGGTAACAAAAGGCAGAGTGCAGCAGACGAAATAGATAAAAGTCCAAACTTTATTACAAATGGGTTAAAAGTCCACAACATCCATGGGAACAGTGAGTGAGACACAGTCACTTGTGCAAAACGGCTACATGTTTCGACCCTCAGGTCGTAATCATAGCTGTTTAAGGAAACACCTTGCAACCTATTTAAGGGAGTAGGTTACATCTCATTGGTTAAAAGATAATGAATTAAAAATTCAACAAGGTGTGTCAATAGGTAATTTCATTGCCTGCTCATACAATTTTAAACTCCTGCTTCCACAATTTAAAGAGCCCTATACAAAAAATGCTTTATATTAAAGTGTAGATAATTCACTGGATAAACCAGTTAGGGAAAATACATAGGTAAATAAATTGACATTGTGTTAAATATTCATAGTATGCATTATATATCATATACAATACTAAATTTGTTAAATGTAGAAATACTAGAGTTTTGAGAATGGGACTTAAGTGAACTGAATCACTAAATGACTATTGGAAATAGTGAGCTGAATATCAATGCATGATGATAAACATCTTGTTTAAGAAAAATATTTAAAGTAAACCATAAAGCAAGTAAAGCAAATAAAGTGTGAAAATATATTGGTTTACATGACAAAAATCTTTGTATACTATTCATGATTCATATATTTAGCTCACTATGGTATACATATGAGAATAACAAAAAAAAAAATAGAAATGGAGATAGCAATAGCAAATGTGGTTCTTGCACAAAAGCAAATTGAAAATGAATGTAAATACAAATGTAAATGTAAATACGCTGCAGAAGAGGGAGATAACCATCGGACAAAAGCCCCAAAAATGACAACTATTTCCAGAAATTGATTAAGTCATATTCAGAGTTAAGGCCATTTGGCACCCTAGTTTGGAGCTTGAAAATCCAGTACATCTCCCTCTTCTGTAGCAACTTCTCTCGGTCGCCACCTCTAGGTGGACAGAGAACCCTCTCTATAGCTTGCCATCTCAAAGTATTGATGTTATTGTCATGGCAGCGGGCAAAATGTCTAACGAGTGGGGTGCTAGCCTCACCTGCCTGTATTGTAGACAGGTGGTTTCTGATGCGAACTTTTACCTCGTTAGTAGTGAGGCCTACATATTGTAGGTGGCACGGTGTACAGGTGAGCAAGTATATCACATATGAGGTAGTACATTTCAAACAACTCTGATCTAAATATGTTAGAAGCGGTGATATACTCACAAACCCGACATTTTTGTCTGCACTTGTAAAGGCCCTTTTGTGTAAGCCATGAACTAGTTGGTTTGTCAAGTTCTGGTAATGATGATGGTGATAGAGTATTAGCTAGAGTACGTGTTCTCCGATAGGAACAACGTAGTCCGTTTTTCACACATTTTTCCAGTTTGTCATCAGCGGACAAGAAGTTAAAATGTTTTTTAACGATACTGCATATCTCTTGATATTGTGCACTAAACTCTGTAACAAATGTAATGCCCTGAGAGTCAGTATTGAGTTTTCTGGATGCCTTAGACTGTTCTTTAATTAGTTCATGTCTATCAATACTCTGAACTTGTCTCTTTGCTTTATGTATGATTTTGTCAGGGTAGCCTCTTTGCTTGAGCCTTCTAGTAAGGTCTTCAGATTGTTTGCAGAACATATCTTCCTGACTACAGTTTCTCTTTACTCTGACAAATTGTCCTTTGGCAACAGCAAAAGGGACATGGGTTGGGTGGCAGCTTTTGGCGTGTAGCAACGCATTCCCAGCAATGGGTTTCCTATAGATGTTACTGATGATTTTTCCTTCTTTAGTGCCAGTTAGAGTAATGTCCAAAAAATTAATTGAATTATTATGTAATTCAGAAGTAAATCGAATACCATAGGTATTGTCATTAAGATTGGACATAAAGTTAGAAAAATCTGCATCATCACCCAACCAGATGACCAGAAGGTCATCTATGTATCGCCCATAGTAATGGATGAAATGTCTAAAGGGATTACCATCTCCATAGATGTGGGACAGCTCCCACCAACCCATGAACAGGTTGGCATAGGAGGGGGCGAATTTCGCCCCCATGGCTGTCCCACATCTCTGGAGATAGAATCGATCCTCGAATTTAAAATAGTTATGGGTCAGTAGATATTTAAGTAGCCGTAAGATGTACATCTGAAAGTCAAGGGTAAGATTGGAATGATGTTTCAGAAAGTATGCTATCGCTTCCAAACCCTCTTTATGTGGGATGGACGAGTATAGGGCAACAACATCAATTGATGCCCATCTGAATACATCATATTTCCAATCTGTGCCTTCCAATATCTCAATTGCATGTTTGGTGTCCCGAAGGTAACCAAACAAAGAGACTACCAGTGGTTGCAGAAGGCTGTCTATCCATTGTGAAATGTGTTCAGTTAGAGAACCTATTCCGCTCACTATCGGACGTCCCTTGATATCTGTAAGGGATTTGTGCACTTTAGGCAAGTGATGGAAGATGGGCACTATAGGGTGTTTAACACACAAATACTCAAATGTTTTAATGTCAAAGTGTCCATCTTCTAATCCATCGTCCAGCAAGCTAAATAGCTCTTTCTGGAAGGCTCTGGTTGGATCGGACGCAAGGGGGGCATAGTTCTCCGTGTCATTGAGCTGGCGAAGGGCCTCCTTAACATAATCAGTCCGATTAAGGACGACTATGGAGCCACCCTTATCCGCCGAGCGGAAAACTATGTCCTCCCTGCATCTCAACTCCTCCAGAGCCACTTTTTCTTGCCTGGTAAGATTTTGTTTGGTACGTGAGCCACTGGATTTGAGTTCCAAAAGATCACGCTCCACTCTCTTGCAAAAGGTTTCAAGAACCTGGCCCCTATGCTGTATGGGATAAAAGGTAGAGGGGTTTCTGAAACCACCATGGGAGTTTAGTCTGTCTGATTCAGAATCTTCTGAACCTTCCCTTAGGAGATGTTCAAGAGTTAAAGTATCACATGCTTCCTTAAAGGAAGCTTTGTGAATGGAGGTTTTTGGATTAATGCTCATGTTTCTAATAGAAAATTCAGCATTATCAGGGGCATTTTCCGGGGTGTCATTATAAAATTTATTTAGAGTGATATTTCTGATAAGCTTATTGACATCTAGTAATGTTTTAAAGATGTCAAAGTTATTAGTTGGTGAAAAATTAAGACCATAACCAAGAACTGAAAGCTGAGATGGTGTCAAAGTATGATCTGACAAATTAATCACATTATTAATTATTTGTATTTTTGTTTTCCCCGATTGCCCCTGTTCCCCCTCAGTTTGTACCCATCTGCTTCGCGACTGGTCCCTTGACCTATCCCCGTTTTTTGTGGGGGAAGGCAAAAAACCTGCGCCATATTATGCAGATCTTCATTGGAGACCCTGGACCCTTGTGTATGTATTGTGGGCGTGATGTCACTAACATAAACATATTTAGAAGCTGTGGGGTTCTGGATTGAATGTATGTCTTGAGGCCTAGTGGCCTGTTGATTATATAAATCATTTATAGAAACATAGAAACATAGAAACATAGATATTGACGGCAGATAAGAGCCATAGGCCCAGCAAGTCTGCCCGACCTTACCTAACAGTATAAACTTATCTAGTTCGTAGGATAGCCCTATGCTTGTCCCATGCATTTTTAAAGTCCCCCACAGTGTTTGTTGCTACTACCTCTTGAGGAAGTTTATTCCATAAATCAATCACTCTTTCTGTAAAGAAGTGCTTCCTCAAATTACTTCTGAATCTACTACCCTTTAGCTTGAGCTCATGACCCCTTGTTCTTGAATTTTCCATTTTATGTAAAATACCCACAGCCTCAGTTTTACTAAACCCTTTAATGTACTTGAAAGTTGCTATCATATCACCTCTTTCCCTTCTCTCCTCTAAGCTATACATATTTAGGTCATTGAGCCTATCCTGGTAAGTTTTATTTTTTAGACCATGTACCATTTTGGTAGCCCTCCTTTGCACAGATTCAAGTTTGTTAATATCCTTCTGAAGATATGGTCTCCAGAACTGCACACAATACTCAAGATGAGGCCTAACTAATGATCTATAAAGTGGCATAAGAACCTTACTATTTCTGCTGCAAATACCTCTACCAATACATCCAAGCATTCTGCTAGCCTTACTCGCTGCATTACTACATTGTTTACTAAGTTTTAAATCATCTGAAATAATAATTCCCAAGTCCTGTTCCTCGTCTGTAACAGTCAGTAAAGTGTCATTGAGTCTGTAATTAACATTTGGATTTTTCTTCCCTAAATGCATTATTTTACACTTTGCTGTGTTAAACTTTAGACCCCAGTCATTTGTCCAATCCTCCAATTGTTGTATATCACTTCTCATTTTGTCTACCCCCCCTGGAACATCCACTCTGTTGCAAATTTTTGTATCATCTGCAAAGAGACATACTTTCCCCTGTAGCCCTTTGCTGATATCGCAGATAAATATGTTAAACAAAACAGGCCCCAGAACTGACCCCTGAGGAACACCACTAGTAACAGCCCCCTCTGCTGAATGAACTCCATTTACTAAGACACTTTGTTTTCTGTCCTTAAGCCAGCATTCCACCCAGTTCACAATTTTTGAATCTAGACCAAGGAGATATAGTTTGTGAATAAGTTTATTGTGTGGGACGGTGTCAAATGCTTTGCTGAAATCTAGATATGCTACATCAACTGCTCCTCCCTTGTCTAATACTTTTGTTACATAATCAAAGAAGTCAATTAGATTAGTCTGACATGATCTCCCTGAAGTAAAACCATGCTGATTTTGGTCCTCTAAATTGTTTGTCTTTATGTAAGTCATAATTCTTTCTTTTAAGAGGCTTTCCATTAATTTCCCTACTACTGAAGTTAAACTAACTGGCCTGTAGTTGCCAGATTCTTCTCTACTGCCCTTTTTATGAAGGGGTATTACATTTGCTATTCTCCAATCATCTGGGACAGCTCCTGTTAATAGTGACTGATTAAACAGATCAGTTAATGGGACAGTTAGCACTGATCAAAGTTCTTTTAAAACCCTTGGATGAATATTATCAGGACCCACTGCCTTTGTAACATTTATTTTTGATAATGCTAACAAAACCTCATCCTCTGTAAAAAGATTACTGTTAAGCTTGTTTCTATTTTGCGTTGCATCCCTTAATGTAGACATTGTATCGTCACAATCTTTAGTGAAAACAGAACAGAAGTAATCATTGAGACAGTCTGCAATCTGCTTATCTCCTTCTATTATTCTACCATCAACTGATTTCAATTTTACTATTCCTACCTTATTTTTTCTTCTTTCACTGATATATCTAAAGAATGTTTTGTCCCCATGTTTTACTGACTGTGCTATCTTCTCTTCTGCATGAGCTTTAACCTTCCTAATTAACTGCTTAGTCTTTTTTTGTTGGAGTCTCCATATTTTCATATCATCATCTGCTTGTGTGTGTCTGTAATTTTTATAAGCTATCTTTTTTGTCTTTACAGCATGTGCTACTTCTTTGGAAAACCAAATTGGTTTCCGCTTTCTTTTACTTTTACAGACATGTCTAATACAGTGTGCGGTTGCATCTAAAATGGCACCTTTCACAAATTCCCACTGTTCTTGAACCCCTGTAATAAGAGTTTTCCCCTTTAAATAGTTCTTTAGGTATTCTCCCATTAATGAAAAATCTGCCGTCCTAAAGTCTAAAACTTTTGTTTTAGTCTGGGTGGACAGTTCCTGAACATGAATACTAAACCAAACAGATTGATGATCACTGGATCCTAAGTTCTCACCTACAGACACATCTGAAACTGTATCACTGTTTGTAAGTATTAGATCTAATATAGCTTCCTTACGAGTTGGTTCCTTGACTAATTGTTCAAGTGATTCCCCTAGCAGAGATTCAAGAATATACCTGCTTCTAGCCGATCTAGCAGAAGGAATCTTCCAGTCTATATCTGGCAAATTAAAGTCCCCCAGTACTATAACCTTACCCTTCATGGTCATTTTGGTTATTTCATCTAATAACAGATTGTCCAGTTTTTCATCCTGCAATGGAGGCCTATATACAACCCCTATTCTAAAAACATTTTTATCTCCAATTTCCAAAGTCACCCAAATACTTTCCACCTCATCATTTGTTCCTACAATTTCAGTAACCTTTATATTTTCATTTACATACAAAGCAACTCCTCCACCTTTCTTTCCTACTCTGTTCTTTTTAAATAACCTGTATCCAGGTATGACTATGTCCCAGTCATGCAAATCATTGTACCATGTTTCTGTTATAGCTACTAAATCCAAGTTGTCCCTAGTCATTATTGAAATGAGTTCAGGTAATTTATTTCCTAAGCTGCAAGCATTTGTGCTCATGGCACGAAGAATTTTTCTACTAGAATTTCTAGAATTGTTACTTGGACTAACAGTTTTGGCATGCTGTGGGGGGCAGGTGGATATATTAATGCTACCCCCCTTTATTAGTTTAAATGATTTCTAATAAAGTATTTAAACTCCTCTCCCAGATACTCTGTTCCTTTAGCATCCAAATGCAAGCCATCTCTCCTAAATAACCTAGTATCTTTCCAAACAGAGCTATAATGGCCAATAAAACCAAATCCTCGTTCCCTGCACCACTTATCTAACCAAGAATTAAATGTTGTTATCCGCTCCATCTTTCCTGCTTCCTGGCCATACACAGGTAAAATAGCAGAAAATGATAGAGTTGATGCCACAGTCTCTAAATGATTACCTAGGTCACAAAACTCTTTCTGAACAGCAGCAACATGATTACTAGCCAGATCATTTGTTCCTAAATGTACAATCACATCTAACTCACTTCCCTTTTCTGCTGCCTTAACAATTCTCAAAATACGATTCTTATCCCTGTGAGCAGTAGCTCCTGGAAGACATCTAACCTCCCTTGTTTCTCCTTTACTTTCACCTAAATACACATTCCTCAAAATAGAGTCACCCACTAACAGTCTTTTTCTCAAAAACACATCTGCAGTTCTTTCCTGTGTTATGTTACCTGGAGAATCAGGTGCCAATAGATTTAAATTACCTGTTACAGCTTCAGAGGGCTCAGAAACAGCAATCTCCTCATCACAAGTATATTCGGCAAGAGCAGCATAGGAGTTTTGCAATATAGGTTTCTCATGGGATGTGTGAGTTACTTTTAAGATACCTTTTGGTGGTTCCTCACCTCCTGAGGCACCCCTTTCATCGCCTGACTCAAACTCACTATCCGAGTATGTGACTTTTTTAGAGTTATGTGATTGGTTAGACTGGTTAGACTGTTCAGACTTGTTGTTTCTACTGTTATTCCTACTGTTATTGCGTCTATTCCTGGACCTTCCCCTATAGTTTCTCCTAGAAGAGCTTCTTTCAGAACGCTTCCAGACATAAACACTATTATTAGCATAGTCTGACTGATCCCTAATAAACTTGATACGTTTAGTCTCTAGAACTACTTGTTTGGCCTCTGCCACACCAGTTTGCAATATCACATCAAACCTAGAAAAATTATTGTCAGTTAACCTTTTGTTCATTTCTGCCTGTAAAATAGCAATTTCTTCTCTAACTGCATGCAACAGATGTACTTTATAAGAAGTTAGCAAAGCCATTAAACGTAATGAACAATCAGAAAGTATCTCATTCCATGAATTAACAAAGTCCAGATCTGTAACCTCAAAAGTTGGAAATTTGGTTAAACGTAAACCACGTGGTACCTCTGTATTTATGTATTTATATGTGTATATATGTATTTTCAGACATATATACACGTATAAATACTTATGTATACAAATGAATACATATATAGACATATAAATAAGTGCTTTATTAAAGAGCCCTTTGCAGTCAAGTAGATGAAAACATGAAAAAGTATTGTTAAATATTTTATATATTCCTATATACATATCTGTATATATCTATACCTATATATATAATCATTTATATATAAATATATATAGGTATAAATATATATTTGTGCCAAAAACATCATGTATATATATATTTATTTATATATATATATATATATACAGTATATATATATAGAAACATGTATTAATGGATACATAGAACATATTCTGCTATGTGAAGAACATTGAAATGTGAAATATTCATATTTTCATGTCGGGTTAGCGCACCTTAGAATATGGGATCAGGTTTTTTTTTATGGGGGAATAGGTTATCCTGCACATGATATTCTAAGTTTGGCTTTTTGTGCTCGTCAGGTTAGTGAGCGAGCAAAATCAGTTTACTTTCAACTCTTAATATGAGCGCAACCTGACGTGCGCAAAAAGCTTTTGTTCTAGCCCGGTTAACGCTTGAGCAGGAGTGTTAAATAATGCTCCACTTGTAATCTGGCCCTTTATTTAAAAATCTCAAGGTATTTACTGGCCCTTTCAGTGCGCATAGGTCCAGGCAAAATTGCTAATTAAAGTTGCTTCTCTGAAGAATTTCTGGACATTTCAGAAAATAAAAACACTTTTAAAAAACTGTAGGTTTATGTTAAATATGTGATTAAAGTAAAAACCATGTCAGTTTAGAACTTAAAGCCTTAAAAGGAAATAAAATACCAACAAGTTTTTGTAGTCTTGTAGTTAATTACAATAACAGTATAAAAACATTCTGAATACATTAACACTTTGCTTGCTGCAATAGTTTTTTAGCCAAACTCCCCCACCTTATTTGGAATCTAGGCTTGTTACTAGAATTGAGACAGCACAATTAGCATGGTCTTGCAGTAACCATTAAAATCCTGTTTTCTCCTATACTGCGGCCAGTCAGAGACAAATATACATCATCTTCTACAGTGCTCAGACAATGGGATAGATTTATTAATAGTCAAGCTGACATGATTCACTGTAGCAAATCATGTCCGCTTGACCTCGCTAAATGCAGACAGCATACGTTGTTAGCATTTAACGTTGCACAAGCATTTTAAGTGAAATGCTTGTGCAATGCCTCCCTCTGCTCACTGGTGGTCGATCGGCCCCTAGCAGGGGCTGTCAATCATCCTGACTAGAACAGATCGGGATGATTTCAATCCGCCACCCAAAAGGTGGCGGACAAGTTAAGGAGCAGTGGTCTTACGGCCGCTGCTTATTAACTTTCATTTCAGGCAAACCTGAAACGCTGGGGTTCCGAAACAGCATCCACTGATAATGAATGAAGCCCAAAGTCTGTCTTGTAAAGTTATAAGTCTGAGCCTCCAATTCAGTCTCCAGAGTTAAATTGTAAGAAAAGGGGCAATGAATAATATAAGTTCATCGCATTTTTTTTAAATACACAAACTAAAACATTTTATACTGCAATGTCAGAGTGTTTTTTGACTCTTCAAAAGAAGTATGATTAAAAAAAAATATCAGTAAGGGTAAATACCAATGAGAAAAACTGAGGAATAGTGCAGTGGTATTTTTTATTTTTTTTACTTTGTTGTCTCCACTGAAATAATGTAATAAAGTTTTATTTGTCAAATTACACTAACTGAGCAAAATAGAGACAAAATAATTGTTCAAGGAAGATCAGCCAAGAACCTTGATAACACACAGATGGCTCTCTTTAAAATAATAAAGATTGTGCATGTTAATCCCTATAATGTTACTTATGACCTCAGATATAAATCCTGATCTGAAACTATTTGTGTGTGTTCATTTTAACATTGTGTGTAATTCCCTGCACAGTTGCACTTTTTAGGGTTAATTTTCTAGACAATACTCTACTTTTAGTACTAAACTAAAGTAATCGGTGGTGCCTTTTTGCTTGGTGATGGTTATCCTTAAAGGGACACTGAACCCAATTTTTTTCTTTCATGATTCATATAGAGCATGAAATTTTAAGCAACTTTCTAATTTACTCCTATTATCAATTTTTCTTCGTTCTCTTGCTATCTTTATTTTAAAAGCAGGAATGTAAATCTTAGCAGCCAGCCCAATTTAGGTTCAGCACCATGGATAGCGCTTGCTTATTGGAGGCTTACATTTACCCACCAATAAGCAGGTTCTTAACCAAAAATGGGCCGGCTCCTATGCATCACATTCCTGCTTTTTAAATAAAGATAACAAGAGGACAAAGAAAATTTGATAATAGGAGTAAATTAGAAAGTTGCTTAAAATTGCATGCTCTATCTGAATCATGAATTAAAAAAATTGGGTTTAGTGTCCCTTTAAATATTTGATTAACACTGAAATCACAACATTAAGAATACATTTATACAGAAAATAATTGTTTTTATATTAACTCAAATGTACATACATTTTTTTAATGAAAGCCATAATTAAATATATATGTTTCAAATATATATATATTTTTTTAAAAACAGCATTATCACTTATACTACAATAACATTATTCTCAAGTGCTTGGCTTCTCTTTGCCCTGATAACAAAGTGACTTTAAGATATCACTGGCATCAGCTGAATAGGTAATTAACTATTATATTATGTGTTCTCATATTTTTCTCCTATGTTACTCCATTTTAAATAAAAAAAAAATATATATATTGTGTTACATTTTTTGGATTGTAAAAACAATACTTACAGAAAAACAAACACAGACTCTCCCCCAATATCTACAAAACATTGGAAATTTAAGAACCTTTCCCTCTTGTAATTTTGAGCAAAAGCTAATAAAAGAGTAAAGGCAGAGTTAAGCCCCTCTATTTCTTTCATATGAACACCTAAGAAATAACTGTAGATAAAAATGGTAAATTTTTCCCCCCTACAATTTAGTCTATTAGTGTGAAGATGCTCAAAAACGTTTGTGGTGGACAATGCATTATTAAATGTAGTTTAATATTAATAATAATAATAATAATAATAATGTTATTACTATTTTCTCTGATAATTTTCCATTAAAAAATAAGAAGTAAATTCTTTAAAACAATTCAATAAAAATCATGTTTATTCTATTAATCATTAACAACATGTGACAATCATTCCATGAAAGGTCCAAAATAGTTTTTGACAATTTTTTAAGTTGATCTCTGTGTGAACATCTAATTTTTTGGTACTTTTTTTTGGCAATTATTAATTTATTTTATTTTTTAAATTTGAAGATTGGTGCTTTGACATTTCAGTTCTATTTAATCTCTCTGCAATGCATAATTGTTTAATTTATTTTTTATAATTTTGATGTGAAACCCTTGAATCAGATACCAAACTTCCACAAATTTAATGTACAGTGTTCGAAATATTATTGTAATAGACATGATTTTGCCCTCAAGCTATATAAATAGTTCCATAAATAAAGGCTTATAAAAAGATGTGTCTCTTGCTTGTCCATATTACATTTGAGGTCACTTATGTATATTCCATTTGTTGTCACTATGTAAATTAAATATGGTTCCATTTTTAAAGGGAAATAATACAGCAAAAATAAAATAGTGCAGTAATAAAATGCATTATAGCACAAATTCTTATATTTAACTATAGGCTTCATTCTAATCAACACCAATTCTCTTGTGAAGTTCATCATAGGATTTCATTGTATTTTCAAATTTGAATTCATTACAAAATATTGTAAAAGTTTGTGTTAACTAATGTGTACAACTCTTCAAATGTTTACATAGCACAAACATTCACATGTTCCATTCATGGAGTCACCAGTATAAAACTATTTTTTGGCAGTTTGTCAAAGAATTTAGACATTTGAAAATATACACTTTGGATCTGTTGAACACTTTTTTTGCTTGTTTTTGAGGGTTGATATTTTTTTGGCTGTTTGCATGTTTTTTTTGTAATTGTTAAAGTTATTGGGCATGCTCAGTTCACATGGTTTTAAACCAATTTTTTTTGTTAAATAAAAAATTTAATTTATGTACATTTATGAACACATTGAAATGTTTTAATCTTTAAAATGAACCAAAATTATATGAATTTTCAATTTTTAATGATAATTGTACACACCATGAATTAATATTAGTTATTAGGTAGAAAAAATGTTTTCAAATATGTTAGGCATCATAGTCAATACTGAATTATCTGTCAAGCTTGACTTTTGGGTTGGCTGTGTATATTTTGCTTCCATGAAGGTTTTGTGTGTTTAACCAGACACTGGTATTTTATAATTTTATAATTCAAATGTTTTTTTTCTATTTTAATCTAATTCAGCTTTTCTTATTGATTAGAATACTTTTGAAACTGATAGAAAGAAAAATAAACCAAAAATGTTATATGACGTTTGCAGCGTTAGATTAGAAGCCTTAGAGCATTTTATTACTGCATTAAACAACCCCCAATAAAAACAAAGCAATATCATCAGCTGTGGCTAATTAAAGTTAAAATACAAGCTTTCATGGCTATTCATATCCTGTTTGGAAGAAATAAATATAAACATAAAGCCGAACTATAAGGACAGACCATATATAACATAAAATGCACACTTTACATGTTTTTAGTCACTCAAGGATGGGGCGAATTTCATCGATAAGGCAATCTCTTATCAAGCAAAAAGTAATTGTTGAAAAGAATTGTAAAGCTAAGTTTATAAAAGATATTAGTTGTTTTTTAGTGTTTTTTCCTAATTTGTGCGGTATAGGGGCCAGACATCTATTGTTAACCACCTGTAAGTTTGTTCTTACTAAAAACATTTAGGTCTAGATAACAAGTGGAATACAAAATATTGCTTTTGCAAAAAATGATATTTGCACTTCACTTAGTAATACCAGCTCACACAAATGTGCTCTCGTATTACAAGTTGAGAGCAATGCAAACTAACCTAGCACAGTAAAGAAGGTAAGTTGCACAGCGATGGGCAGCAAATATTAAATATATATGTGCATGAATATATACATATATATTTATGTGTTTATATGTGTATATACAAATATTAACACTTAAATATATATGTATATAAGCATATACACATATATTGACAGCGAACACACAGTCCCCATAGACCACAATGTAAAGGCACTTTTCAGGGCTATTTTTCTCTTGTAAGGTGTATCCAGTCCACGGATCATCCATTACTTGTGGGATATTCTCATTCCCAACAGGAAGTTGCAAGAGGACACCCACAGCAGAGCTGTCTATATAGCTCCTCCCCTAACTGCCATGTCCAGTCATTCTCTTGCAACTCTCAACAACCATGGAGGTAGTAAGAGAGAAGTTGTGAAATGTAGCTGTTATTTTACTTCAATCAAAAGTTTATTATTTTTAAATGGTACCGGAGTTGTACTATTTTGTTCCAGGCAGAAAAATAGAAGAATCTGCCTGTGATTTCTATGATCTTAGCAGGTTGTAACTAAGATCCATTGCTGTTCTCACACATGACTGAAGAGAGAGATAACTTCAGCGGGGGAATGGCGTGCAGGTTATCCTGCTATGAGGTATGTGCAGTTAAGATTTTTCTAGAAGATGTGAATGCTAGAAAATGCTGCTGATGCCAAATTTATGTAAGGTAAGCCTGAATACAGTGATTTAATAGCGACTGGTATCATGCTTACTTTCTGAGGTAATACTCTTTTATATTTACAATATAAAACGTTTGCTGGCATGTTTAAACGTTTTTATATATATTTTGGTGATAAAACTTTATTGGGGCCTAGTTTTTTTCCACATGGCTGGCTTAAATTTGCCTAGAAACAGTTTCCTGAGGCTTTCCACTGTGTTACTATGAGTGGGAGGGGCCTAATTTAGCGCTTTTATGCACAGTAACTTTACAGAATGAGACATCCAGCTTCCTCCAAGAGTCCCCTGAATGTTATAGGACATCTCTAAAGGGCTCTTAGGCTTTCCAAAATCGTTTGTTGGGGAAGGTAGGCCCACAGCAAGGCTGTGGCAGTTTGGTGTGACTGTTAAAAAAAGTCTATCATTTTTTTGATCCGGTTTTTGAACTAAGGGGTTAATCATCCATTTGCAAGTGGGTGCAATGCTCTGTTAGCTTATTATACACGCTGTAAAAATTTCGTTTGATTTACTGCCTTTTTTCACTGTTTTTCAAATTCTGACAAAATTTGTTTCTCTTAAAGGCACAGTACCGTTTATTATATTTGCTTGTTAACTTGATTTAAAGCGTTTTCCAAGCTTGCTAGTCTCATTGCTAGTCTGTATAAACATGTCTGACATAGAGGAAACTCCTTGATCATTATGTTTAAAAGCCATTGTGGAGCCCCCTCTTAGAATGTGTACCAAATGTACTGATTTCACTTTAAGCAATAAAGATCATATTCTGTCTTTAAAAAATTTATCACCTTATGCCGACTAACTCTCCCCACGTGTCAGATCCTTTGACTCACGCTCAAGGGACTCACGCTCAAATGGCGCCAAGTACATCTAGGGCGCCCATAGCGTTTACTTTACAAGACATGGCGGCAGTCATGGATAATACACTGTCAGCGGTATTAGCCAGACTACCCGAATTTAGAGGAAAGCGAGATAGCTCCGGAGTTAGACGAAATACAGAGCATACTGACGCTTTAAGAGCTATGTCTGATACTGCCTCACAATATGCAGAAGCTGAAGAAGGAGAGCTTCTTTCTGTGGGTGATGTTTCTGACTCAGGGAAGATGATGCAACCTGATTCTGATATTTCTACATTTAAATTTAAGCTTGAACACCTCCGCGTGTTACTCAGGGAGGTTTTAGCTGCTCTGAATGACTGTGATACAATTGCAGTGCCAGAGAAATTGTGTAGACTGGATAAATACTATGCAGTGCCGGTGTGTACTGATGTTTTTCCAATACCTAAAATTATTACTAAGGAATGGGATAGACCAGGTGTGTCGTTCTCTCCCCCTCCTATTTTTAGAAAAATGTTTCCAATTGGCGCCACCACACGGGACTTATGGCAGACAGTTTCTACTCTAGCAAAGCGTACTACTATCCCTGTCGAGGACAGTTGTGCTTTCTTAGATCCAATGGATAAAAAGTTAGAGGGTTACCTTAAGAAAATGTATGCATTGCTCCTGTCACTGCTGCTGCGGCGTTCTGGTTTGAGTCTCTGGAAGAGGCTTTACAGGTAGAGACTCCATTGGATGACATACTTGACAAGCTTAGAGCACTTAAGCTAGCCAATTCTTTTGTTTCTGATGCCATTGTTCATTTGACTAAACTAACGGATAAGAATTCTGGTTTTGCTATCCAGGCGCGCAGAGCGCTATGGCTTAAATCATGGTCAGCTGACGTTACTTCAAAGTCTAAGCTGCTTAACATTCCCTTCAAGGGGCAGACCCTATTCGGGCCTGGTTTGAAGGAGATTATTGCTGATATCACTGGAGGAAAAGGTCATGCCCTTCCTCAGGATAGGTCCAAATCAAGGGCCAAACAGTCTAATTTTCGTGCCTTTCGAAACTTCAAGGCAAGTGCGGCATCAACTTCCTCTAATGCAAACAAGAGGGAACTTTTGCTCAGTCCAAGACGGTCTGGAGACCTAACCAGACCTGGAACAAGGGTAAGCAGGCCAAAAAGCCTGCTGCTGCCTCTAAGACAGCATGAAGGAACGGCCCCCTATCCGAAAACGGATCTAGTAGGGGGCAGACTTTCGCTCTTCGCCCAGGCGTGGGCAAGAGATGTCCAGGATCCCTGGGCGTTGGAAATTATATCCCAGGGATATCTTCTGGACTTCAAGGCTTCCCCCCCAAAAGGGAGATTTCACCTTTCACAATTATCTGCAAACCAGATAAAGAGAGAGGCATTCTTACACTGTGTACAAGACCTCCTAGTTATGGGAGTGATCCATCCAGTTTCAAAGGAGGAACAGGGACAGGGATTTTACTCAATCTGTTTGTAGTTCCCAAAAAAGAGGGAACCTTCAGACCAATTTTGGATCTAAATATCTTAAACAAATTCCTCAGAGTTCCATCATTCAAGATGGAGACTATTCGTACCATCCTACCTATGATCCAGGAGGGTCAATACATGACTACAGTGGATTTAAAGGATGCTTATCTTCACATTCCGATACACAAAGATCATCATCGGTTTCTCAGGTTTGCCTTCCTAGACAGGCATTACCAGTTTGTAGCTCTTCCCTTTGGGTTAGCTACAGCCCCAAGAATTTTTACGAAGGTTCTGGGGTCGCTTCTGGTGGTCCTAAGGCCGCGGGGCATAGCAGTGGCCCCTTATTTAGACGACATCCTGAGTCAGGCGTCAAACTTCCAAATTGCCAAGTCTCATACGGACATAGTGTTGGCATTTCTGAGGTCGCATGGGTGGAAGGTGAACGAGGAATAGAGTTTCCTTCCTAGGGACTCTGATAGATTCTGTAGAAATGAAAATTTACCTGACGGAGTCCAGGTTATCAAAACTTCTAAATTCCTGCCGTGTTCTATATTCCATTCCTCGCCCTTCGGTAGCTCAGTGCATGGAAGTAATCGGCTTAATGGTAGCGGCAATGGACATAGTGCCATTTGCACGCCTACATCTCAGACCGCTGCAACTCTGCATGCTCAGTCAGTGGAATGGGGATTACACAGATTTTTCCCCTCTACTAAATCTGGATCAAGAGACCAGGGATTCTCTTCTCTGGTGGCTATCTCGGGTCCATCTGTCCAAAGGTATGACCTTTCGCAGGCCAGATTGGACAATTGTAACGACAGATGCCAGCCTTCTAGGTTGGGGTGCAGTCTGGAACTCCCTGAAGGCTCAGGGATCGTAAACTCAGGAGGAGTCACTCCTTCCAATAAACATTCTGGAACTAAGAGCGATATTCAATGCTCTTCAGGCTTGGCCTCATCTAGCGACAATGAGGTTTTTAAGATTTCAGTCGGACAACATCACAACTCTGGCTTACATCAACCATCAAGGGAGAACAAGGAGTTCCCTAGCGATGTTAGAAGTCTAACTTGGACCTAAATTTTGCCTCTAATCAAAGTGGTAGTTGTATGTTTTTAGAGTACCAATCAGGTGAGAGTTGGTTCTTTAAATGTATGTAGTAATTAACTTCACAATGAGTCTATGATTACGGCAAATTCATGCTGAAACGCGTAAGACTGTGATCTTACCTACACTTTGTACATTTTTTGATGCTGCTCTACTGATTTTAAATGTTTGTACTATGTGTACACAATAAATTGGACTTTTATTATCGTATTGAGGGTCGTGGACTTTTTTGGAAACTATTTTTCTACAAGCCTTAAGAGGAGTGGGAAGCTCCTCTTTTCCTTTTACACAGACCCTACCTTGGTTCAGCAGGCGGATCCTTGAGCCGGAGAGTTGGCCCAGACGTGGGAGTTCGAGTAGTGGTTGGTAGAGGCAAGCGAGTGCATTGGGTGGCTACGGAGCTGTGCGTAGAGATACGTTGCGTAACAGAGGTTGGAACACGCCGGAGAGTGACGTAACCCAGAGGAGCCGGGCACACGAGCTGCGTGAGTAGCAGGAGCATAGGTGGCTCCTGGAGTGAGCCCGGCAACTTGAGAGTCGGTGGAAAGGATCGGAGGGGCTATGGAAGCTCTAGCAAGGCTAATCCTTTAAGTGAACCTGACAAAGTTACAGTCCTCTGAGGGGTGAGTCACGTAGCGGTAATGTCTGTTTGATACATGAGTATCCTGTATACACGTTTATGCTACAGATATAGCCACTCAATAGCACAAGCTTGTCCTTATACACCACGAAGACAACCATAACATATTGGTGGAAAAGTACACAACGTAAAAGTATACTCTACGGACAAGACTTATATATATATATACATAGGAGTGACTCCTAAATTAATAGTTTTTTGATGTTAGAAGTCTCAAAGATAATTCGCTGGGCAGAGATTCACTCTTGCCACCTATCAGCTATCCATATCCCAGGTGTAGAGAACTGGGAGGCGGATTTTGTAAGTCGACAGACTTTTCATCCGGGGGAGTGGGAACTCCATCCGGAGGTGTTTGCACAATTGGTTCATCGTTGGGGCAAACCACAACTGGATCTCATGGCGTCTCGCCAGAACGCCAAGCTTCCTTGTTACGGATCCAGGTCCAGGGACCCCAAGGCAACGCTGATAGATGCTCTAGCAGCGCCTTGGTCCTTCAACCTGGCTTATGTGTTTCCACCGTTTCCTCTGCTCCCTTGTCTGATTGCCAAAATCAAGCAGGCGAGAGCATCGGTGATCTTGATAGCGCCTGCGTGGCCACGCAGGACTTGGTATGCAGATCTGGTGGACATGTCATCCTTTCCACCATGGACTCTGCCGCTGAGACAGGACCTTCTACTTCAAGGTCCTTTCAACCATCCAAATCTAATTTCTCTGAGGCTGACTGCCTGGAGATTGAACGCTTGATTTTATCAAAGCGTGGTTTCTCCGAGTCAGTCATTGATACCTTAATTCAGGCACGAAAGCCTGTCACCAGGAAAATCTATCATAAGATATGGTGTAAATATCTTTATTGGTGTGAATCCAAGGGCTACTCATGGAGTAAGGTCAGGATTCCCAGGATATTATCTTTTCTCCAAGAAGGATTGGAGAAAGGATTGTCAGTTAGTTCCTTAAAGGGACAGATTTCTGCGCTATCTATTCTTTTGCACAAGCGTCTGGCGGATGTCCCAGACGTTCAGGCATTTTGTCAGGCTTTAGTTAGAATCAAGCCTGTGTTTAAACCTGTTGCTCCACCATGGAGTTTAAATTTGGTTCTTAAAGTTCTTCAGGGGGTTCCGTTTGAACCTCTTCATTCCATAGATATCAAACTTTTATCTTGGAAAGTTCTTTTTTTGGTAGCTATTTCCTCGGCTCGTAGAGTTTCCGAGTTATCTGCCTTACAATGTGATTCTCCTTATCTGATCTTCCATGCAGATAAGGTAGTTCTGCGTACCAAACCTGGGTTTTTACCTAAGGTGGTATCTAATAAGAATATCAATCAAGAGATTGTTGTTCCGTCTTTGTGTCCTAATCCTTCTTCAAAGAAGGAACGTCTATTACACAATCTGGACATGGTTCGTGCTTTAAAGTTTTACTTACAAGCTACTAAAAAATTTCATCAAACATCTGCTTTGTTTGTTGTCTACTCTGGACAGAAGAGAGGTCAAAAGGCTTCGGCAACCTCTCTTTCTTTTTGGCTAAAAAGCATAATTCGCTTAGCCTATGAGACTGCTGGCCAGCAGCCTCCAGAAAGGATTACAGCTCATTCTACTAGAGCTGTGGCTTCCACATGGGCCTTTAAAAATGAGGCTTCTGTTGAACATATTTGCAAGGCGGCGACTTGGTCTTCGCTTCATACTTTTTCAAAATTCTACAAATTTGATACTTTTGCTTCTTCTGAGGCTATTTTTGGGAGAAAGGTTTTACAGGCAGTGGTACCTTCCGTTTAAGTTCCTGCCTTGTCCCTCCCTTCATCCGTGTACTTTAGCTTTGGTATTGGTATCCCACAAGTAATGGATGATCCGTGGACTGGATACTCCTTACAAGAGAAAACATAATTTATGCTTACCTGATAAATTTATTTCTCTTGTGGTGTATCCAGTCCACGGCCCGCCCTCTCATTTTAAGGCAGGTATTTTTTAATTTTAAACTACAGTCTCCACTGCACCCAATGGTTTCTCCTTTCTCTGTTTGTTTTCGGTCGAATGACTGGATATGGCAGTTAGGGGAGGAGCTATATAGACAGCTCTGCTGTGGGTGTCCTCTTGCAACTTCCTGTTGGGAATGAGAATATCCCACAAGTAATGGATGATCTGTGGACTGGATACACCACAAGAGAAATAAATTTATCAGGTAAGCATAAATTATGTTTTTTTTTACACCCCACACCGCTAACTTTAACCCCTAAAAACTGCTTTGTTCAGTTTTATTTTTATTAAAAAAATGCTACATTTTTTTAAAATAAAAAATTACAATATACTTTATTTTGGGACCAATTGGGGCACTTTTGGAAAAATAACCTGAGATCTGATCTCTGGTTAATGTTCGGAGTGCTAATTGCTACAGCAAGCTCGCTTGTAATGGCTGGTTCTTTATCGTACGCCCGTAAACAAGCAGATTCTCCCATTTACAGACGTGCTATAAATTAGCACTCCACTCCACTAATCTAGCCCTTAATGTTTTCTAGGTGTCCTGATAATATATTGTTACTTGCAAAATATTATCCAGCTATTCACATAGAGCCAATACCAGACACAACTGGTCTCCCTGGGGGATTTCCCAATGATTTATGTATATCTGATACATAGAAAAAGTTTTCCTGAATGATGATCTTATTTAAACCCCCCAAATGAATCTCTAGGTCTAGAAGTGCCCTTTATTCCATTTTATAAGCTATAGTAGGATATAGACATATTTTATCTTGCTATTGCCGCAAGGCTTCATCCCTATATTAATCAGTATTTATTGTGTTATTTTGGGCTGGCTCACGCAAACAAAAACTTACAACTGGGTATTAAAAACTGTTGATTAAAATGCATTTTAAACAAAGCATATAAGGTGCATAGCAAATAACAACCAAAAACTCCACTACTTGAGCGGCTTGGAGATCAAGCTTTATCCAACATGAATTTTGTAGCATGCATAAAATTACCATGAACTTGTTATTCCAGCGTACAAATGTAAGAATTAAGCATCCGTGATGCTTTGAAGAAATAAATAAACTCCACTGTTGCTAAGAAACCAAGTCCTTTTTTTTTTTCTAGGTGATGTTCCGCATATGTATTCACAGTGTACAATGAAAAGTTAATGTCCATACTTGACCCCCCCCCCCCCTCTAGTTCCTG
>NC_069500.1:1224762323-1224829823 GCF_027579735.1 Bombina bombina | reverse complement strand
CAGGAAAGTTGCTGGGTCAAGACAGGGGGAAGAAAAAAGGAGCAGATTTATGACTTTCAACTATCTCAGTAGAATTCAATCATGGTAAAATGATCTAATTTGCCACATTTACTATAGTACAGTTTTCCAAAGGACACTAGACTGTGCCCTTTGGGTATCATGGGAGCCATAGTCTGTTTCCAGTGAACTTGCATATCTAATTCTCCAGCTCGTATCAACAGTATATACAGATACAGATACAAACAGTCAATATTAATAACTATCTTGGAATTCCCCCTTTATATCATCCAGTTTAACAAGACCTATTATTTAGTTTAGTCTCCATTTTCCAATAGCTTTATGTTGATGTGATGAGAGTGGGAGTGTGACGTCATCTGATGGGGGCATGGCTTATAGCCGTTATAGTCTATGTCGCAGTTACCAAGTTAGATGTGTTGTACAAGCTGTATACTTCTATGCTCTGCAATAAAATAGCATTGTACCTTCTATGCTGTGTCCTGCATCTCATGACATGGTGTCAGAAGTACTTGCCTGCGCTTCTGTTTCCTGAGTAACGAATGACGATCTTGAAGTTTACCCCACCTGAGCCTTTTGATTTATCTCAGCCTGCAGCTTGGCCCACATGGCATCAGTGATTTCAATTCTTCAGGATTGCTTCCAAGCTGGACAAGGAGAGTGGTGAATTAAAAGTTAATTATCTTTTATACTCTATGGGGAAAGATGTGGAGCCAGTGTTTAATGCCTTTACATTCCAAGAAGGGGAAGAATTTGACTTTAAAATAGTTATGAACAAACTCAGTCCTCACTCACCAAAAGAATTGTGATTCATGAGAGGGCTTGTTTTCACAAACGTACTCAGCTTGTGAGAGAATCTGTGGAGTCATTTGTGCGCAGCCTGTATGAACTAGCTGAATTCTGTGAGTTTGGTGTTGCTAAAGAAGAACAAATCAGAGACAGAATAGTCATAGGAATTGCAGATGCTGAGTTCTCACTAAAGCTACAGTTGGAGACTGAATTAACGTTAGACGGGGCTATTAGGATGGCCGCCAGAGTGAACTGGTAAAAAAGCAAAGTGCTGATCTGAGGTCTGAGAGTATTGTGGATGAAGTGCAGCAGTTCAGGAGAGCTGCAGGTGAAAGGCACAGTGAGAGCGGTAGACCAAGGGCAACAGATAGGCCCAGAAGCGGATGGGCGCAGCAGGCTCACTGCACACGGTGTAACCATACCCATGATCAGAATGTCATATGCCCTGCTAAAGATAGAAAATGTAGAAAGTGTAACTGAATGGGCCATTTTGAAGTGGTGTGTAAAACTGAATACATTATGGAGATGCAGGTGGATAGTGACCAGGAGGGTCAAGAAGTGTCCTTTGCAGGGTCTGTTTTTGAATGGTCTGGTTCAGACGAAGATTGTCGGATTACCCTTACTGTAATGGGAGCCAAGGTTGCCTTCAAGATTGACACAGGAGCAGACATCACTGTTATGTCCCTTGCAGCATTCATAAAACTGCCTCGACAACCTCAGCTGGCGAAAGTTACAATGAAACATTATAGTCCTGGTGGCCGCATCGATTGTGCAGGGAAATTTCTTGCCAGCTGCGAGTACAAGCAGAGGAAATTCACCATGTGGGTACTTGTAATTAGAGGTCAGTGTGTTAACATCCTATTGAGCAGGAAAGCAGCCTGTGGTTTGGGCCTTGTCGCCAGAGTGAATGAGATTTCGGAAGACATGTTTGGTGAATTGGTCCTACTGAATTGCAACCCAGTCCGAATATCACTTAAAAGTGATGCAGTCCTATACAGCATTGCCATTCCTCGTAGAATTCCGTTCCCGCTCATGCCTTAAGTGGAGAAGGAACTTCTGCGTATGAAGAATATGGGAGTTATTGAAGAGGTTGCTGAAGCAACTGACTGGTGTGCCCCCATTGTGCCTGTTACATAGACTTAAAAAAAGCTGAATGAAGTGGTGAAGAGAGAGAGATATGTGCTGCTGATGCTTAACGACATAACTCCAAAACTGGCTGGGGCAAAGTGCTTCTCTACACGGGATGCTTCCAGCAGCTTCTGGCAGATACCTCTAGATCCACAGTGCCACAAACTGACTACCTTCATTACACCGGTAGGTCAGTTTTGCTTCTGCAAACTCCCCTTCAGTATATCCTCTGCTCCTGAAATCTTTCAAAGAGAGATGAGTTCCCTCCTAAGGGACCATGAGGATACGACAGTCGTCATGGATGACATTTTAGTGTATGGGTCTACATTGGAAGAACATGATCAGTGATTGAGCTGTGTGCTGCAGACCATTAGAGAGTCCGGGCTGAAACTAAATAAAGTTTCAGCACTTATACTGCGCTCTCACCTCACTACCTGTCCCCTTGACCCTATCCCCTCACAGCTACTCCCCTCCCTCTCTGCCACCCTTACCCCTATACTCACACACACTTTCAACTTCTCCTTCAGCACCGGTATATTTCCCTCATCGCTGAAACATGCACTGGTCACACCTATCCTCAAAAAACCTTCCCTTGATCCTACCTACCCACCCAACTACCGCCCTATTTCCCTCCTCCCTTTTGCATCAAAGCTTCTCGAAAAACTAGCTTATGCACGCCTATCCCATTTCCTTACAATAAACTCCCTCCTTGACCCATTTCAATCTGGATTTCGTCCCCATCATTCCACAGAAACAGCAATTGTTAAGGTTACCAACGACCTACTTACAGCAAAATCAAAAGTCCACTTCTCTCTGCTTATTCTCCTTGATCTGTCCACAGCCTTTGACACCGTTGACCACCCTCTCTTGCTCCAAACCATCCAATCCTTCGGCATATGTGACACAGCCCTCTCGTGGCTCTCTTCCTACCTGTCAAACTGTACCTTTAGTGTAGCCTTCTCTGGGGCCTCCTCTGCCCCGTCACCACTTTCTGTCGGAGTACCGCAAGGCTCTGTCCTCGGTCCCCTTCTCTTCTCAATCTACATGTCATCACTAGGTTCCCTAATAAAGTCCCACGGTTTACAATATCATTTGTATGCCGATGACACCCAAATCTACTTCTCTGCACCAGACCTTTCTCCTTCCTTGCTAACCCGTGTCACTAACTGTCTTTCTCACATCTCCAACTGGATGTCCTCTCACTACCTCAAGCTAAATCTCTCCAACTGGATGTCCTCTCACTACCTCAAGCTAAATCTCTCCAAAACTGAGCTCCTTATTCTCCCCCCTTCTTCCACCCCCAATCTCTCTATAACTGTCAACAACTCCATCATTACCCCTACCCCGCATGCCCGATGTCTCTGGGTCACATTTGACTCAGAGCTTTCTTTTACTCCTCACATTCAGTCTTTGGCTAAAATAGAAAAAATACGGCAGGCTCTCAATCCCAAACTGAGGATAAAACTTGAAAATTTATTCAGACATCATTAAACAAGTTATGTTAAATGATCCTATGTAGTACCATGTAGATGGTAACTAAACTAAATGACAGGAAATATATATTTTTGTCAAGACATGAATAGAGATGTGAGACTATCAAAAAAGAAGAATTCACTGGCCATGGGTAGAGCAAATAATTCATTTATCAATGAAAAGCTAAATTCATTAATTATCAATAAAATAGTCTATGTCACACTCTCTATTCATGCCTTGGGGGGCAAGGGTCTTTAATTTAAGGATCCAATAGAGTTCCTTTTCTCTAAAATTTTGGCCCTATTGCCTCCTCTAATTGGCACTACGGCCATATCTATGATTTGAACTGAAAGACTGGCTATATGAGTTAAATGAAAATTATTGAAGTGGTTGGCAACTGCAGAATCTTTATTGTAGTTTTTAATATCTCTTACATGTTCGCTATATCTGGTCCTGAGCATTCTGGTCATTTTGCCCACATATTGACAATTACAAAGGTTGCATGTCAAGAGGTAAACCACATATTGTGAGCCACAATTTGCATAGAATCTTATGTCATAGATGTCACTTGTAACTTGACTACAAAATTGATGTCCTGTTCTAACATTGGGGCATGTATAGCAGATTGTATGTCCACATTTAAATGTACACAATTTTTTAAGCCATGTACCTCTGTTTTTATGAGAGCTACATGTGATCTGACTAGGTGATAAAATTTGTAACAGGGTCCTGGATTTCTTTGAAACAAATTTACAATGGCCTGTATAGGGACACAGGGTCTCATCTGCCTTTAAAATGTGTAAATGCTTCTTTAAAATCCCTACAATTTCATCATATTGTTGACTGTATTCTGTTGAGAAAACTACTGAGTCTACAAAATCATTATTTTTGTGTGTCCTCTTATTACTGGATGCTGTTTTATTTTCTCTTATGCTTGCTTGGCAGGGTTCAAGAAGATTATGTTTATACCCACATTTTACAAGTCTATCCCTAAGTTCACTTGCTTGTTGATCATAAATAAGATCACTCTTGGTGTTTCTTCTAACTCTAAGAAATTGAGACTTCGGAATAGACTTGATAAGGTGATCAGGATTATGTGAAGAAGAGTGTAAAATTGCATTTCCCGCTGTGGGTTTGCAGTATGTTTTAGTTACAATTTGCATATTTTCGATGCTTATGTTAAGATCTAAATAGTTGACCTGCTTCTCACTGAAAGCCCCCGTAAATGAAAGTCCCAACTCATTATGATTACAAAATGACAAAAATTCATCAAATTCTGAGTCAGCTACAGGGTATCTTACTATCAGAAGCAGGTCATCTATATAACAAACTAGTAACTCAATCTTGCTCTGCCATGGGTTCATTGGAGTATAAATATAGGTCAATTCCCACCATGCAACGTATATATTTGCAAATGAGGGCGCAAATTTTGCGCCCATGGCTGTGCCACAGATTTGGAGGAAAAATTCCTCATTGAATAGAAAATAATTGTGTGACAATAAAAAATTTAAGACACTGCAAATATATTCAATATGTTCCATGGGGTATTGTGATTCCTTTTTAAGAAAAAACGCAACAGCTTGTATGCCTAATGATTGGGGGATAGATGTATATAATGAGACAATGTCCATTGTCACCCAAGAGAAACCAGGTTTCCAGGTGATATTGTCAAGAGTCAGCAAGAGGTGTCCCTAAGGTATGACAACTGTGACACAGCTAACGGCTGTAAAATAGTGTCAATCCATTCTGCCATAGGCTCAAAAAGTGAGCCTATGCCAGCCACAATAGGCCTACCCAGGGGACTCTGCACATCCTTGTGGATTTTCGGGACATGGTGAAAAATTGGGCAAATAGGGTATTGAGGTACCAATGTATCAATATCTGTATTTTTGAATAAACCCAAACTAATGCCCTCTTCAACTATCTTAGTAAGTTTATTTTGAAAACGTTTTGTAGGATTGTGATCAAGCTTCCTATACACTTTTTTATCAGACAATTGCCTGTAGGCTTCATCCATATAAAATTGTTTATTCATAACAACAATACTGCCCCCCTTATCCGAATTCCGGATTACAATATCCTCATTTTTGGCCAAGTGATCTAATGCCTGGCGTTCTCTGAAAGTCAGATTAAGGGGGGCAGCAGTGTCCTTGACTCGTTTCTCCAATTCAAAAATGTCTTTTTGTACAGCCTTTTGAAAATCATTTATCATAGGGCCTCTGAAATGAACAGGATAAAAGTCAGACCTATGTTTTTTAGGGGCAGGTATTGATGCAGGTGTATATGTCTCAGAACCCTCACTATATAAGCTTTCTAAGTCAGTGACTGCACAAGCGTCTTGCAAAATTCATATGTGATGTAACCTCATAATTTTCTCTGGTAGAGAAAATCATGTTAGGATTTGACATATCTACATTATCATTTAGACTAGAAAAATATTTCTTCAAAGATAATTTTCTAACAAATTTGTTAATATCTAGGAGTGTGTTAAAGCAAGAGAATTTTCTGATAATACTCTAATTTCATCTTGAGTGAGATTATAGTCAGAAATATTAACAACATTATTATCAGTTTCCCTATTAGCATTATTAATAGAGCTTTCAAAAGCATCAATCAATGTCCCTTCTTCTTTTTGATCTTTCCTTCTCCTTTTGTTCTTCCATCTTTTTCTTCTTCTCTTTCTTTTTTGCAATGTTCTTCTTGTTTTTGGACGGATATCCGGCTGTTGATCCTCCATCGTCGGTTCTCCTAAAAAAGAAGCAGAAGGAAGGGAGGGAGAGGCAGGTGGAGAAGAAGAGGGAGTAGAAAGAGGGGATATAGAGGAAAGTGAGGATAAAGAGGAAGAAAAAGTAGACCCTCCTGGGGTTTTAGAAGTTGCTTCAGAATCTGAGGAATCTCCATCATCAGTACTGAAGACTACTTTTTTTCTTTTCTTGTTTACATTTGTTCTTTAAGATAGATTTGGGCACATCACTTGTATTATTTTTGGCTTTGTTCTCATTCACCATTTGTTGTTTTTTACTTTGATTTTTATCAGAGTTTCTGTTCTTCTTCATACTAAATTGTCTTCTTTGTTGTCTTATTGTGGCCCAATCATAAACTCTACCCTCCTCGTAGTCTTCTTTATCTCTGATGAATGTTTTGCTTTTTCTGACTGCCTGCTCGTCATCCAGTTTCTTCATATTTTCATCCATATTCAATTTGCATTTGAGATAATTATCATCTTTTTTTAGGGTCTTAAGTAGGTTGAAGTTTTTCTCTTTTCTTTGCTTTTACTCTTATTAAGATATTAATCAATTTGAAAGAGCATTCGTTTAGTGCTTCATTCCATTCCTCCTGATCCTCAATATCTTCAAATTCAAAGGAAGGGTATTTTTTGATACGTAATCCCCTTGGCACACGTTGTGAATCTAGATATTTTTGAAAGGCTATTATGTCCCACATATGCCTCAAATCCACACTAAGATTGTGTTGCAATTTTTAAAAAATCTTTTTTATGTCAGCTACTTCTTGAACATCCTGATTTTCAGCAAAGATTTTGTCAAAGTATTTTATTTTTGTCCCCATGTCAAATAAGTCAGATTCAATGTCACTCTGCTCATTGCATGAAAGATCAGTAGTTTGATGGATGTCTGTGTCTGTAGTCAGAGCGCTTAGAGTCTCATCTTTATCTAAGCCTCCCGTATCTAACCCTGCCATGTCTGATAAAAAAGGAATGTAAGTTGAGGAAATACGTGCATGTAAGATAGCTAAACTGGACTTCGGTATAGTGAAAAGGGAAATTATTTTTCAAATAACATTGCCAGAAAGGTGTTGGAAACGGTGAACGGGTAAACTGTCAATCCGCCCTGTACTTTTTACTTTTAATTTGAGGAGATACTGTGTCCGGTAACGTCAGAGTTATGGAGCATTTCAATAACAACTCTTGACCAAACTTGCGTATAAACTCCAAATATAGAAATCATTAAAAGTACTTACTAATCAGAAGTAAGTTGTCACCTTTCGAAGTAGATATTCCCAGAGAGCGACTGCGGGCCAAGTGTTGTAGAGATGATCCAAACAGTAAAGGGAGACAAGCGGTAAACGCAGCCAGCCAGTCACTCTGTTAACCGGAAGTTGGTCCAGATACCAAACCGCTGATGCAAAGCGGAATGAAAAAGGAGTCCCATAAACTGAGTAACTTCATGCACGGAAAGCCATAGCCAGGTAGCAAGGGATCAGTTTGCCAACTGGGTGACAATGGACATTGTCTCATTATATACATCTATCCCCCAATCATTAGGCATACAAGCTGTTGCGTTTTTTCTTAAAAAGGAATCACAATACCCCATGGAACATATTGAATATATTTGCAGTGTCTTAAATTTTTTATTGTCACACAATTATTTTCTATTCAATGAGGAATTTTTCCTCCAAATCTGTGGCACAGCCATGGGTGCAAAATTTGCAAATATATACGTTGCATGGTGGGAATTGACCAATATTTATACTCCAATTAACCCATGGCAGAGCAAGATTGAGTTACTAGTTTGTTATATAGATGACCTGCTTCTGATAGTAAGATACCCTGTAGCTGACTCAGAATTTGATGAATTTTTGTCATTTTGTAATCATAATGAATTGGGACTTTCATTTACGGGGGCTTTCAGTGAGAAGCAGGTCAACTATTTAGATCTTAACATAAGCATTGAAAATATGCAAATTGTAACTAAAACATACCGCAAACCCACAGCGGGAAATACAATTTTACACTCTTCTTCACATCATCCTGATCATCTTATCAAGTCTATCCCGAAGTCTCAATTTCTTAGAGTTAGAAGAAACACCAAGAGTGATCTTATTTATGATCAACAAGCAAGTGAACTTAGGGATAGACTTGTAAAACGTGGGTGTAAACATAATCTTCTTGAACCCTGCCAAGCAAGCATAAGAGAAAATAAAACAGCATCCAGTAATAAGAGGACACACAAAAATAATGATTTTGTAGACTCAGTAGTTTTCTCAACAGAATACAGTCAACAATATGATGAAATTGTAGGGATTTTAAAGAAGCATTTACACATTTTAAAGGCAGATGAGACCCTGTGTCCCTATACAGGCCATTGTAAATTTGTTTCAAAGAAATCCAGGACCCTGTCACAAATTTTATCACCTAGTCAGATCACAAAAAACAGAGGTACATGGCTTAAAAAATTGTGTACATTTAAATGTGGACATACAATCTGCTATACATGCCCCAATGTTAGAACAGGACATCAATTTTGTAATCAAATTACAAGTGACATCTATGACATAAGATTCTATGCAAATTGTGGCTCACAATATGTGGTTTACCTCTTGACATGCAACCTTTGTAATTGTCAATATGTGGGCAAAACGACCAGAATGCTCAGGACCAGATATAGCGATCATGTAAGAGATGTTAAAAACTACAATAAAGATTCTGCAGTTGCCAACCACTTCAATAATTTTCATTTAACTCATATAGCCAGTCTTTCAGTTCAAATCATAGATATGGCCGTAGTGCCAATTAGAGGAGGCAATAGGGCCAACATTTTAGAGAAGAAGGAACTCTATTGGATCCTTAAATTAAAGACCCTTGCCCCCAAGGCATGAATAGAGAGTGTGACATAGACTATTTTATTGATAATTAATGAATTTAGCTTTTCATTGATAAATGAATTATTTGCTCTACCCATGGCCAGTGAATTCTTCTTTTTTGATAGTCTCACATCTCTATTCATGTCTTGACTAAAATATGTATTTCCTGTCATTTAGTTTAGTTACCATCTACATGGTACTACATAGGATCATTTAACATAACTTGTTTAATCTAGTCTCCAGATTTATTTTTGTAGTACTAGCTTGACATCTATTTAAATACTCTCGCCTAGATTTAGAGTTCTGCGTCCAAAGGGGTGCGTTAGCTATGCGTGCTTTTTTCTGGCCGCACCTTTTAAATACCGCTGGTATTGAGAGTTCACAGAATGGCTGCGTTAGGCTCCAAAAAAAAGGAGCGTAGAGCATATTTACAGCAACTTCAACTCTCGATACCAGCGGTGCTTACGGACACGGCCAGCTTCAAAAACGTGCTCGTGCACGATTCCCCCATAGAAAACAATGGGGCTGTTTGAGCTGAAAAAAAACCTAACACCTGCAAAAAAGCCGCGTTCAGCTCCTAACGCAGCCCCATTGTTTGCTATGGGGAAACACTTCCTACGTCTGCACCTAACACTCTAACATGTACCCCGAGTCTAAACACCCCTAACCTTACACTTATTAACCCCTATTTTGCCGCCCCCGCTATCGCTGACACCTGCATATTTTTTTTAACCCCTAATCTGCCGCTCCGTAAACCGCCGCTACTTACATTATCCCTATGTACCCCTAATCTGCTGCCCCTAACACCGCCGACCCCTATATTATATTTATTAACCCCTAATCTGCCCCCCACAACGTCGCCTCCACCTGCCTACACTTATTAACCCCTAATCTGCCGAGCGGACTGCACCGCTATTATAATAAAGTTATTAACCCCTAATCCGCCTCACTCCCGCCTCAATAACCCTATAATAAATAGTATTAACCCCTAATCTGCCCTCCCTAACATCGCCGACACCTAACTTCAAACATTAACCCCTAATCTGCCGACTGGAGCTCACCGCTATTCTAATAAATGTATTAACCCCTAAAGCTAAGTCTAACCCTAACACTAACACCCCCCTAAGTTAAATATAATTTAAATCTAACGAAATAAATTAACTCTTATTAAATAAATTATTCCTATTTAAAGCTAAATACTTACCTGTAAAATAAATCCTAATATAGCTACAATATAAATTATAATTATATTATAGCTATTTTAGGATTTATATTTATTTTACAGGTAACTTTGTATTTATTTTAACCAGGTACAATAGCTATTAAATAGTTAAGAACTATTTAATAGCTAAAATAGTTAAAATAATTACAAAATTACCTGTAAAATAAATCCTAACCTAAGTTACAATTAAACCTAACACTACACTATCAATAAATTAATTAAATAAAATACCTACAATTATCTACAATTAAACCTAACACTACACTATCAATAAATTAATTAAATACAATACCTACAAATAAATACAATTAAATAAACTAACTAAAGTACAAAAAATAAAAAAGAACTAAGTTACAAAAAATAAAGAAATATTTACAAACATTAGAAAAATATTACAACAATTTTAAACTAATTACACCTACTCTAAGCCCCCTAATAAAATAACAAAGACCCCCAAAATAAAAAATGCCCTACCCTATTCTAAATTACAAAAGTTCAAAGCTCTTTTACCTTACCAGCCCTGAACAGGGCCCTTTGCGGGGCATGCCCCAAAGAATTCAGCTCTTTTGCCTGTAAAAAAACACATACAATACCCCCCCCCAACATTACAACCCACCACCCACATACCCCTAATCTAACCCAAACCCCCCTTAAATAAACCTAACACTAAGCCCCTGAAGATCTTCCTACCTTATCTTCACCTCACCGGGTATCACCGATCGGTCCTGGCTCCAAAATCTTCATCCAACCCAAGCGGGGGCTGGCGATCCATAATCCTGTGGCTGAAGAGGTTCAGAAGAGGCTCCAAAGTCTTCATCCTATCCAGGAAGAGGCGATCCAGACCGGCAACCATCTGGATCCAAGCGGCATCTTCTATCTTCATCCGATGAGGAACGGCTCCATCGTGAAGGCCTCCAGCGCGGACCAATCTTCTTCCTCCGACGTCCAACTGAAGAATGACGGTTCCTTTAAGGGACGTCATCCAAGATGTCGTCCCTCGAATTCCGATTGGCTGATAGGATTCTATCAGGATTCTATCAGCCAATCGGAATTAAGGTAGGATCAGCCAATCGGATTGAACTTGATTCTGATTGGCTGATTCCATCAGCCAATCAGAATTTTCCTACCTTAATTCCGATTGGCTGATAGAATCCTATCAGCCAATCGGAATTCGAGGGACGCCATCTTGGATGACGTCCCTTAAAGGAACCGTCATTCTTCAGTTGGACGTCGGAGGAAGAAGATTGGTCCGCGCTGGAGGCCTTCACGATGGAGCCGTTCCTCATCGGATGAAGATAGAAGATGCCGCTTGGATCAAGATGGTTGCCGGTCTGGATCGCCTCTTCTTCCCGGATAGGATGAAGTCTTTGGAGCCTCTTCTGGACCTCTTCAGCCGCAGGATTATGGATCGCCAGCCCCCGCTTGGGTTGGATGAAGATTTTGGAGCCAGGACCGATCGGTGATACCCGGTGAGGTGAAGATAAGGTAGGAAGATCTTCAGGGGCTTAGTGTTAGGTTTATTTAAGGGGGGTTTGGGTTAGATTAGGGGTATGTGGGTGGTGGGTTGTAATGTTGGGGGAGGGGGGTATTGTATGTTTTATTTTACAGGCAAAAGAGCTGAATTCTTTGGGGCATGCCCCACAAAAGGTCCTTTTAAGGGCTGGTAAGGTAAAAGAGCTTTGAACTTTTGTAATTTAGAATAGGGTAGGGCATTTTTTTATTTTGGGGGTCTTTGTTATTTTATTAGGGGGCTTAGAGTATGTGTAATTAGTTTAAAATTGTTGTAATATTTTTCTAATGTTTGTAAATATTTTTTTATTTTTTGTAACTTAGTTCTTTTTTATTTTTTGTACTTTAGTTAGTTTATTTAATTGTAGTTATTTGTAGGTATTGTATTTAATTAATTTATTGATAGTGTAGTGTTAGGTTTATTTGTAGGTAATTGTAGGTATTTTATTTAATTAATTTATTGATAGTGTAGTGTTAGGTTTAATTGTAACTTAGGTTAGGATTTATTTTACAGGTAAATTTGTAATTATTTTAACTAGGTAACTATTAAATAGTTCTTAACTATTTAATAGCTATTGTACCTGGTTAAAATAAATACAAAGTTGCCTGTAAAATAAATATTAATCCTAAAATAGCTATAATATAATTATAATTTATATTGTAGCTATATTAGGGTTTATTTTACAGGTAAGTATTTAGCTTTAAATAGGAATAATTTATTTAATAAGAGTTAATTTATTTCGTTAGATAAAAATTATATTTAACTTAGGGAGGTGTTAGGGTTAGGGTTAGAATTAGCTTTAGGGGTTAAAAAATTTATTATAGTAGCGGTGAGCTCCACTCGGCAGATTAGGGGTTAATTATTGTAGGTAGCTGTTGGCAACGTTGTGGGGGGCAGATTAGGGGTTAATAAATATAATATAGGGGTCGGCGGTGTTAGGGGCAGCAGATTAGGGGTACATAGGGATAATGTATGCTGCGGCGGTATACGGAGCGGCAGATTAGGGGTTAATAATAATATGCAGGGGTCATCGATAGTGGGGGTGGCAGATTAGGGGTTAATAAATATAATATAGGGGTCGGCGGTGTTAGGGGCAGCAGATTAGGGGTACATAGGGATAACGTAGTTGGCGGCAGTGTACGGAGCGGAAGATTAGGGGTTAATAAATTTAAATATAGTGGCGGCGATGTGGGGGGACCTCGGTTTAGGGGTACATAGGTAGTTTATGGGTGTTAGTGTACTTTAGAGCACAGTAGTTAAGAGCTTTATGAACCGGCGTTAGCCCAGAAAGCTCTTAACTACTGACTTTTTTCTGCAGCTGGAGTTTTGTCGTTAGATTTCTAACGCTCACTTCAGCCACGACTCTAAATACCGGAGTTAGAAAGATCCCATTGAAAAGATAGGATACGCAATTGACGTAAGGGGATCTGCGGTATGGAAAAGTCGCGGCTGCAAAGTGAGCGTTAGACCCTTTCCTGACTGACTCCAAATACCGGCGGTAGCCTAAAACCAGCGTTAGGAGCCTCTAACGCTGGTTTTGACGGCTAACGCCAAACTCTAAATCTAGGCCTCTGTAACTTTATCAAAACACATTAGCACCATTATTATCATTTTTATTATTTTTTGTCCTGAATCTATCAGGGGCTATTCTATCTTATTAATTGAATTTTTTCAGTATGTAGCTCCATATAAGATTGCCCTACAATTCTTTAATGTTCACATTCTGTTTTTTTGTTTTTTTGCTTTCTATTTTAAGCATTTATTATAATGTATGAAATGTCTGTAAATCCAGTATTGTGCACTGTTTGTTCTCATCTATTTAATTATTTATCTTGCCTTTTGGGATTCTACCCTTGTATCTAATTAGCACAGCAGTCTGTTTTTAACCTTTTCCTTTTTTATATCAGTGAGGCAAGGTAATAGTTAAATCTATGACTCTCACTGCATAAATAGATGAGGTTTCTCACAGAGTCCCTCATCTATGAGTAAGCGCCTGTAGGGGGCGAGAAACATGTAAGATTTCCTGCTTGTTTTACTGCCATGTCTGATATGCACTTTTTAATGATGTCTGAATAAATTTTCAAGTTTTATCCTCAGTTTGGGATTGAGAGCCTGCCGTATTTTTTCTATTTTCATACCTTTGGCAAACTGATCCCTTGCTACCTGGCTATGGCTTTCCCGTGCATGAAGTTACTCAGTTTACGGGACTCCTTTTTCATTCCGCTTTGCATCAGCGGTTTGGTATCTGCACCGACTTCCGGTTAACAGAGTGACTGGCTGGCTTTTACTGCTTGTCTCCCTTTAGTCTTTGGCTAAAGCCTGCCGCTTCCACCTTAAAAACATCTCTAAAATTAGAAACTTCCTTACACAAGACACAACTAAGATTTTAATCCACTCTCTCATCCTCTCCCGCCTCGATTACTGCAACTCTGTCCTCTCTGGTCTCCCCACCTACCGCCTAGCTCCTTTACAATCCTTAATGAATGCCTCTGCCAGACTCATCTTCCTTACAAGTTGCTCTTCATCCGCTGCACCTCTCTGCCAATCTCTTCACTGGCTTCCTCTTGCCTCTAGGATCAAACACAAAATTCTCACTCTGACCTACAAAGCCCTCAACTGCACTGCTCCCCCTATATCTCAGACATTGTCTACAGATACTCTCCCTCCCGTCCCCTTCGCTCTGCTCAAGACCTCCTACTCTCCTCCTCTCTTGTCACCTCATCACACTCCCGTTTACAGGACTTCTCCAGACTGGCTCCCATCTTGTGGAACTCTCTGCCTCGCTCCACAAGACTCTCCTCTAGTTTTAAAAGCTTCAAGTGCTCCCTAAAGACTCTACTGTTCAGGGATGCATACAACCTACGTTAACCTTTCTTTATACCAGTTCCTCTCCTCCATTGCTATCCCCTGAACCCCCCTAGTATGTAAGCTTAAGAGTCCAGCTGTTTGTTGATCACCATCTCAAGAGCTGACTACAACAGTGCAACTCTTGGCTGGGCCCTCTACCCATTTGATCCCTATAACTGTTTTTTTGTACTCCGCCTTTGTTAATAGCACTGCGGAATCTGTTGGTGCTCTACAAATAACCGATAATAATAATAAAAAGAGAAATGCCATTTTAGAAAATCTGAGTTATGTTACTTTGGGCATATCATCAATGGAGATGGCATCAAGCCGAACCCTGATAAAATCCTTGCTATTGAACAGATGAAAAGTCCTTCTAATGTGCACGAGCTGAGACAAATATTGGGCCGTGTGAATTATGTGGGCAGGTTCCTTATAAAAAGACCATGGTTAGTGCTGATGTGAGCAGTTATGGGCTAGGGGCCGTCTTCCTGCAGCTGAATGAGAACAAACTACAGCCCATCGCCTACTGTTCCCGTACACTGATGGCTGCTGAGTCGAAATACGCCCAAATTGAGAAAGAGTGCCTGGCTGCAGTTTGGGCCTGCCCTGTGAGCACTTCCAGCGTTACCTAGTGGGTTTAGAGAAATTTAGTTTGGAGACTGACCATAAACCGCTAGTCCCTCTAATCAACTCCTATGATATTGACAAAACACTCCTAAGATGCCAGAGACTTCTGATGAGGCTGCTCAGGTTCAACTTTCAGGAAGTGCATGTGCCAGGGAAACAGTAGTGTCAGATACACTTTTCAGGCTCCCGCTGGCTGCTGCTGAAGAATCTTCAACTGAATCAGATGTAAAAGTGTATGTGGATTCAGTTCTGGCATCCAAATCCATTTCGTCAGGGAAGATAGAGCAAATAAGAAAGGAGACACGTTTAGATACAGACCTTCAAGAAGTTATTAAGTACATAAAAGAAGGTTGGCCCGAGAGCTGGGCAGCCTGGAAGCCGGGGTAGGGGCTCACTTTAGGGGGTAGTAAGGTAGATGGCGGCGGGGTAGGGGCTCACTTTAGGGGGTTATAGATTTAATATAGCTGGCGGCGGGGTCCGGGAGCAGCGGTTTAGGGGTTAATAACCTTATTAGGTAGCGGCGGGGTCCGGGAGCGGCGGTTTAGGGGTTAATACATATTTTATTGCTAGGATAGTGAGGGGGGATAGCGGATAGAGGGTTAGACGTGTCGGGCTATGTTAGGGAGGCGTGTTAGACGTGTCGGGCTATGTTAGGGAGGCGTGTTAGACAGTGCGGGTGATTTCATACTTTAGTCAGGTTTTGTAGGCGCCGGCAGTTTCTAACGTGCCGTAAGTCACTGGCGATGCCAGAAATTTGTACTTGCGCAGATTTCTGGACATCGCTGGTTTATCCGACAGCTGCAGGTAGTTCTGCACGTTAGCAACTGACTGCGCCGTATATTGGATAGCTCGAGATGCGAGCTGAAACTGCGGGCGACCGGGTTCCCCCGCTTGCGCCGCAAACTAAGCCGTATATCGGATCGTGCCCCCAAGGTCTACAATGTGCCCTCCCAATGCATTTTATCTGGTCTCCACTTTGCCAAACTAAGTACTGTAATTATCAGAACAAGAGAGACTGTGAAAGCTAATAAAAAAAGCATGTGATAAGAGGCTGTCTGTAGTGGGTTAGAAACAGGAGTTGAGAGGTATATATGTTATAAAGAATATTAATATAACTATGTTGGTTGTGCAAAGCTGGGGAATAGGCAGTAAAGGTGTCATCTTTTTAAACAATAACAATTGTGTTGTAGACTGTTGCTTTAACATTTCAATCATGGTTTAAATTGTGATTTTATATGACATATCATAGAAATGTATATTATTTTATCATTTTACACCAGTCTGGCAGTTTATGTAACCAATAAGTTCGGCAAAAATATCTAACCATATAATATATATATTTTATTATTAATAATAGACAAAATGCTGGTTTTAGAGAGCAAATATACTCATTTTAATAACATATGCATTTGCATAACCCTCAAAAAAATCATTTTAAATGTATTATGTTTTTTTTTCTTTTTTTGTATGTGGGGTGTCCGTTGACAGTGAGCTTCTGTCCAATTGACCAGTTGTGCACAAACACTTCCAATTGTTTTCAAAATGAACAGTTTTACATTAATATTTTTATGCAAAAATACTTTTAATGTGGTTAAATAGTGCTAGACGTTTTTGTCTGTGGACATTTTTGGAGACCTGTTGCTTGCAGTGGATAGCTCTCTGGCTCCACATTCTTGCCAGCTGCAGGTAGTTCTGCAATCAGCTCTCCTATAAAAGGCTGCTTCACAGGCCATTTCCTGCCATGACATTCATCTTGTTCCTGTTGTTAGTGCCTCTGACCTTACCGGAATTTATTGTTTGGTTCCTGGCTTGTTCTCTGTCTACCCTTTTTGATCTCCCTTGGATTTGATGTAAGATTGGACTGCTTTTCCGTTTACTGAACTTGGCCTTGTATTCTGACTATTCTATTGGATTCTCCTTGGATTTGGTGACTTTTCTAACTGCTCTCAGGTATCTGACCCTCGGCTTGTCTCCTGGCTATTCACTCAGTACCAGCATGTCTCTGCTTCCAGGCTTTCCTGTGGCATCATTTTGCTTCTCTGGCATCCGGTTTCTGTATCCTAGTCCTGCAGAGGGTGTCTGTCAAGTGCTGGTATCCTGTTTCAGTGCCTAGCCCTGCAGAGTGTGCTTGACAAGTTTGTGTATCCAGCACGTGTACCCAAGCACTGCAGAGAGTATCTGTCAAGGACCAGTCGCCTGCTTCTACATCTAAGTTCTGCAGAGGGTTGCTATCAAGTGCCAGTCTTCAGCTACTGTGCCCAAGCTCTGCAGAGGGTCTCTGCCAAGTTCTACTATCCAGCACCTGTGCCAAGCTCTGCAGAGGGTATCTGCCAAGTACCAGTTTATCTGTCACGCATTTGTGTCATGCTCCTTTTCTCGGCCCCCAGTGGGCATTCCTGTCACGGCCTCCTGTGGGCATTCCTGTCTCGGCCTCCAGTGGGCAACTCCTGTCTCGGCCTCAAGTGGGCATTCCTATCTCGGCCTCAAGTGGTCATTCCTGTCTCTGCCTCAAGTGGGCAACTCCTGTCTCAGCCCCCAGTAGGCATTCCTGTCTCGGTTTCAAGTGAGCAATTCCTGTCTCGACCTTCAATGGGCATTCCTGTCTCTGCCTCAAGTGGCACTCCTGTCCTTAGCCCTCAAGTGGGCACTCCAGTCTCAGCCTTAGAGTGGGCAACTCCTGTCTCTGCCTCCAGTGGGCATTCCTGTCTTTGGCCTAAGTTGGCACTTTGTTCCTGGCCTTACAGTGGGCACTCCTATTCCAGGCCCTAAAGTGGGCATTAGATCAGGCTCCAGTTCTGGTGTGGACGCACCTGCTCACCTATCCTGTTTTCAGTCTCCAAGTCTCCAGTTCCAGCACAATAAACTTGCTTGCTTGTATGTTACTTAACCGTGCCTAAAAGGGGTAATTCCATAACAAACAAAGAACATACCGCTGGCCCCTTTCCGTATTCAAAATAGTCCTATGCCTGCCACCACCTCACATATGCTCCTTACCCCAGAACCAGCTCAGCAGAAAGTGACAGTCAGGGCCATACACTGGAGCTCACAGAGGTGGTACCAGTTTTGAGAGCCTTACTTGAACAGGTGACAGAGGGTTGCTATCAAGTGCCAGTCTTCAGCTACTGTGCCCAAGCTCTGCAGAGGGTCTCTGCCAAGTTCTACTATCCAGCACCTGTGCCAAGCTCTGCAGAGGGTATCTGCCAAGTACCAGTTTCTCTGTCACGCATTTGTGTCATGCTCCTTTTCTCGGCCCCCAGTGGGCATTCCTGTCACGGCCTCCTGTGGGCATTCCTGTCTCGGCCTCCAGTGGGCAACTCCTGTCTCGGCCTCAAGTGGGCATTCCTATCTCAGCTTCAAGTGGTCATTCTTGTCTCTGCCTCAAGTGGGCAACTCCTGTCTCAGCCCCCAGTAGGCATTCCTGTCTCGGTTTCAAGTGAGCAATTCCTGTCTCGACCTTCAATGGGCATTCCTGTCTCTGCCTCAAGTGGCACTCCTGTCCTTAGCCCTCAAGTGGGCACTCCAGTCTCAGCCTTAGAGTGAGCAACTCCTGTCTCTGCCTCCAGTGGGCATTCCTGTCTTTGGCCTAAGTTGGCACTTTGTTCCTGGCCTTACAGTGGTCACTCCTATTCCAGGCCCTAAAGTTGGCATTAGATCAGGCTCCAGTTCTGGTGTGGACGCACCTGCTCACCTATCCTGTTTTCAGTCTCCAAGTCTCCAGTTCCAGCACAATAAACTTGCTTGCTTGTATGTTACTTAACCATGCCTAAAAGGGGTAATTCCATAACAAACAAAGAACATACTGCTGGCCCCTTTCCGTATTCAAACTAGTCCTATGCCTGACACCACCTCACATATGCTCCTTACCCCAGAACCATCTCAGCAGAAAGTGACAGTCAGGGCCATACACTGTAGCTTGCAGAGGTGGTACTAGTTTTGAGAGCCTTACTTGAACTGGTGACAAACATGGCACAACAATTGCAGCAGTTTTTTCAAGATTTTCCTGATAAGCTGCAATTTTTAAAACTTTCTGCAATTTATTTTTGGCAAATATACTCTAGAGAAGTCTCCCTCAGTTCCAACATCATCTTCATCTCCCAGGACTGCCTCTGTGTGAAGGGAGTTCTTCCAGAATTACTGCGGAGGGAAACACCAAAGCAACCCTTTCAGTTACAGAAATTATAAGAAGGAAAACTCAAAGGGGCCGAATTATCAAGCGGCGGGCGGACATGATAAGCTGTGGCGAATCATGTCCCCCCGACATCACTAAATGCTGACAGCATACGCTGTAGGCATTTAACATTGCACAAGCATTTCTGGTGAAATGCTTGTGCAATGCATTCCCCTGCACATTCATAGCCAATTGGCCGCTAGCAGGGGGGGTGTCAATAATCACAATCGTATCTGATCGGGAGGATTGCTGTCCGATGACTGCTGCTTCTTAACTTAAGTTTCCGGTGAGCATCCACTGCTTGATATATATACCCTTAAGACTCTGTTTCTATTGTGGGGACTCTAGTCATGTAATCTCCTACTGTCCGATGAGACCTACTAAGAGATCAGCTTAAGAGTCTCTAGCTCATAGTCCTGGTTCGTCTGCTGTGGTGGCTGCTGGGAAGAGTACCACAAATCCAGCAACAAAAAATCTGGATAAATACTATCCTGGTGCAACAACTCCCAGGTGAAACTAGCACTACTTTAATCAAAGCTGACTCTGTTTCTCCCTTGGAAGTCTCTGTACCCTCTCCCCAGCAAGATTCTGGTATACCCAGTCACCAGCAGGAGTCAGTCCATCTGTTTCTGTGACTTATCACCAGTCCTGGCTTGAAGCTTACTACCTACAGCATTCTCTGGCACTCAGGAGGAGCATACAAATGGTTTCACAACAATTTATTCAGACTTGGAAGAGTCAGAGCCACAAACTGCAGTTTGGAGAGGGGGAACTGTTATTTCAAATCATCTTTCCTAATGCTCCTGACCTCAAATAAAATCCAAATCTCAGGGCACCATCATTGCAGATCTTTGCAATGGATCCTCTTCAGAAAGGCCCTTCAACCAAAATAATACCCCCTGATTGTATTCTTGCCTCTGACAGGAAAGAAGACCTTCAACTGTATTAAGAAACTAAGGCCACCAAGAGGGTGTCTGTCACGGCTGTGCCTGGATTTGAACCTGGGACTCCAGCTTCACAGCCTCTGTTCCTTGCCACTAGAGGCGTTTGTATTCTGTGGAAGTTTTTGGAGACTTGTAACCTGCCCTGACATTGTGGTTCATCTTGTTCTTAGTGCCTCTGACCTTGCTTGAATTTCTTTTTAAGCTCTGGAATCTGGATTATTCTCTAAATTGTTAATTATTTTAACTAGGTATAATAGCTATTAAATAGTTATTAACTATTTAATATCTACCTAGTTAAAATAATTACCCAATTACCTGTAAAATAAATCCTAACCTAAGTTACAAATACACCTACACTATCAATAAATTTAATAAACTACAAACATCTATCTAAAAATACAATTAAATTAACTAAACTACAAAAAAAACAAAACACTAAATTACAAAAAATAAAAAAAAAGATTACAAGATTTTTAAGCTAATTACACCTATTCTAAGCCCCCTAATAAAATAATAAACCCCCAAAATAAAAAAAATTCCCTGCCCTATTCTAAATTAAACAAATTTCAAAGCTCTTTACCTTACCAGCCCTTAAAAGGGCCTTTTGTGGGGCATGCCCCAAAGAATTCAGCTCTTTTGCATACAAATACAATACCCCCCCTCTTTACAACCCACCACCCACATACCCCTATTCTAAAACCACCCAAACCCCCCTTAAAAAAGCCTAACACTACCCCCCTGAAGATCTCCCTACCTTGTCTTCACCACACCGGGCCGAACTCCTGATCCGATCTGGGCGATGTCTTCCTCCAAGCGGCAAAGAAGAATTCTTCCTCCGGCGATGTCTTCCTCCAAGCGGCAAAGAAGAATTCTTCCTCCGGCGACGTCTTCCTCCAAGCGGCAGCAAAGTCTTCATTCTTCCGGCGGCATCTTCAATCTTCTTTCTTCGCTCCGCCGCCGCGGAGCATCCATCCCGGCCGACTGCTGAACTACGAATGAGGTACCTTTAAATGATCGGAACAGCCAATAGAATGCGAGCTCAATCTGATTAGCTGATTGGATCAGCCAATCGGATTGAACTTGAATCTGATTGGCTGATTCAATCAGCCAATCAGATTTTTCTAACTTAATTCCGATTGGCTGATAGAATCCTATCAGCCAATCGGAATTCGGCGGACGCCATCTTGGATGACGTCATTTAAAGGTACCTCATTCGTAGTTCAGCAGTCGGCCGGGATGGATGCTCCGCGGCGGCGGAGCGAAGAAAGAAGATTGAAGATGCCGCCGGAAGAATGAAGACTTTGCTGCCGCTTGGAGGAAGACGTCGCCGGAGGAAGAATTCTTCTTTGCCGCTTGGAGGAAGACATCGCCGGAGGAAGAATTCTTCTTTGCCGCTTGGAGGAAGACATCGCCCAGATCGGATCAGGAGTTCGGCCCGGTGTGGTGAAGACAAGGTAGGGAGATCTTCAGGGGGGTAGTGTTAGGCTTTTTTAAGGGGGGTTTGGGTGGTTTTAGAATAGGGGTATGTGGGTGGTGGGTTGTAATGGGGGGGGGGGGGGTATTGTATTTGTATGCAAAAGAGCTGAATTCTTTGGGGCATGCCCCACAAAAGGCCCTTTTAAGGGCTGGTAAGGTAAAGAGCTTTGAAATTTGTTTAATTTAGAATAGGGCAGGGAATTTTTTTTATTTTGGGGGTTTATTATTTTATTAGGGGGCTTAGAATAGGTGTAATTAGCTTAAAAATCTTGTAATCTTTTTTTTATTTTTTGTAATTTAGTGTTTTGTTTTTTTTGTAGTTTAGTTAATTTAATTGTATTTTTAGATAGATGTTTGTAGTTTATTAAATTTATTGATAGTGTAGGTGTATTTGTAACTTAGGTTAGGATTTATTTTACAGGTAATTGGGTAATTATTTTAACTAGGTAGATATTAAATAGTTAATAACTTTTTAATAGCTATCATACCTAGTTAAAATAATTAACAATTTACCTGTAAAATAAATATTAACCCTAACATAGCTACAATGTAATTATTAATTATATTGTAGCTATCTTAGGGTTTATTTTATAGGTAAGTATTTAGATTTAAATAGGAATATTTTAGTTTATAAATGAATTAGATTAATTTAATATAAATTTAGTTAGGGTTAGATAGAGTTAATATAGTTAATATAAATACTATAGTAACTATATTAACTATATTAACCCTAATATAATTAGGGTTAATATATATAATGTAATACCTATATTAACTGTAATATACTTAGGGTTAATATAGATAATATAGCTGGCGGCGGGGTAGGTAGATTAAATTAAGGGTTAATCATTTTAATAGAGATGGCGGCGGTGTAAGGGGCTTACATTAGGGGTTAATAATTTTAATATAGATGGCGGCGGTGTTAGGGGCTCACTTTAGGGGGTTATAGATATAATATAGCTGGCGGCGGGGTACGGGAGCGGCGGTTTAGGGGTTAATAACTTTATTAGGTTGCGGCGGTTTAGGGGTTAATAGCTTTTTTATTGTTAGGCTAGTGAGGGGGGATAGCGGATAGAGGGTTAGACGTGTCGGGCTATGTTAGGGAGGCGTGTTAGACTTGTCGGGCTATGTTAGGGAGGCGTGTTAGACAGTGCGGGTGTTTTAGACTTTAGTCAGGTTTTATAGGCGCCGGCAGTTTCTAACGTGCCGCAAGTCACTGGCGACGCCAGAAATTTGTACTTGCGCAGATTTCTGGACATCGCTGGTTTGTCAGACTTACGGCACGTTAGCATCTGACGGCGACTTATATGGGATAGCTCGAGTTGCGAGCTGAAACTGCGGGCGACGCCGGTTCCCTCGCTTGCGCCGCAAACTGCGATCTATATCGGATCGCGCCCCTGAAGTGTAAAGTAATATAAAATACAATGCACAAAGTGTAAGTGTAGTGTAACAAAACTCTCATAGCATGCAGTGCATTATTTGCACTGGGCTTGTCTCTCCTTCATGTACATAATTGAGAGAGATCTTACAGTGCTGGAGAGTTCTGCCCTATGTCATTAAAAATGCAGGAAGGTGCGCAAATATTCCTCTTCTTCTTTTGAACTATGCTGTCTGTGTTAACTGCGCTAAGGGTGACCCAGATGTTGGAAGTGACCCTGCAGGTGTTTTTGCACCAAGACACAGCACAGCCTTTTCTCCTTTACAGGTAGGTAGCTAACTAAAGGGATACTAAACCCAATTTTTTTCTTTCATGATTCAAATAGAACATGCAATTTTAAGCAACTTTCTAATTTACTCATATTATACATTTTTCTGCGTTCTCTTGCTATCTTTATTTGAAAAAGCAGAAATCTAAGTTAGGGATCCTGGTTTGTACCCACCAATCAGCAAGTGCTATCCAGGGTTCTGAACCAAAAATGGACCGGCTCCTTATCTTAGATTCCTGCTTTTTCAAATAAAGATAGCAAGAGAATGAAGAAAAAAATGATAATAGGAGTAAATTAGAAAGTTGCTTAAAATCTGAATCATGATATAAAAAATTTGGGTTTAATATCCCTTTAACTCTGTCCATAAGAGAGGGATAAGTTTCCTGCAACAACACTCACCCATTGTTTAAACACTTTAAGAAAAAATACTCCCATATAGAAATTTGTCAAAGTGGTTTCTAATTATTGTTTTTTGTTTCTAATTATATCTACCACTGATTGAATTATTTGCACAGAAACCATAAGTAACAGTTAATGATTACTGATCTCATCAGTAAAGACAAAACTATATGTACATAATGCATATGTGTGTTGTGACTGTACACTGGTGATTTGTGCAGCATATTTTTCACTAGATGTCACTGTTGCTTTATAAAGTAAAACAACAGTTGCATTTAGGATCTAAGTTTGCTTTACTTTCTTGCTTTTATCCATTCTGAGTATACTGTAAACATTGCAAATATGAGGCTAGGCTCGAGTGAATTCCTTTGTAATTACTCAGGAATATAATTAGCAAGGCAGATCTAAAACACATGCCGCACAATACGTACCCGTTTTCCTTAAAAATAATTGTGTTATTTAAAGGGATATTAAACAGTGCTCGTTTGGTAGAAAGCAAATATGTGAAATCAAAGTAAACATAAGAAGAAACAGATTGTGTAAAAAACAGCAAACAACTTGTTTTCTTGCAAAATTCTCACTGTAGCTTGCGTGCAATGTTGAATTCTGGCAGCGGATAGCTGCCAGTCATAGGAGAGCTAGGGTGGACAGGAGCGAACTTCTACGCCCCTGTTCGCCATGGATTGATAATTTGACCTGTTTATATCAACACAGCTAGATTAAAAGAAAAATTTAATTTTGTTACATTTGGCCAAATGGTGATAGTCCCAGGATCACATCAAGGTCTCTTCCCTCCTAAGTCCCTAACCTAAAGAAACTGAGATACAAGCAAGGCTGACAAAAGCCATTTGTAATTTCCCTGGTGAGCACCCAGATCTGTAAGTTTTGAAATGACATGGGGTGTGCAGTGTTAGAGTGCAGTCCATTTCTGTGTATTGTATCTGTCTAGGTAAATTACAAAGGGCTTGTGTCACCCTTGTTTGTATCTAAGGGGGTTTAGTTGAGGGAATGCATTGTGGGGCTGTAGGTTAAGGGAGGAAGAGTCCTTGATGTGGTCCTGAGCCTGTCACCATATGCCCAAATGCTGTAACTAACTCTTCCATGTTGACCTTAATCTAGATGTGTGCTTGAAGAGTGTATATGTATCTTGAAATTTCTACTAGTCCTGGACAATTAAAAAAATTGCAGCAAATGAGTAAACATTTTTTACTTTTTCCCATCTATAACATTGAGTGGCCTAGTAACCTTGTTCCTCTGGGATAGTAGCTTTTCTCCGCTGACTTGTAAACTATGGTGATATTTTTACACACACACATACACACACATGCACACACACATACATACACACACACACACACACACACACATACATACACACACACACATACACACATACATACACACACACACATACACACACATGCACACACACATACATACACACACACACACACACACACATACATACACACACATGCACACACACATACATACACACACACACATACATACACACACATGCACACACACATACATACACACACACACATACACACATACATACACACACACACATACACACACATGCACACACACATACATACACACACACACACACACACACATACATACACACACATGCACACACACATACATACACACACACACATACATACACACACATGCACACACACATACATACACACATACACACACACACATACATACACACACACACATATATATATCACTTAAGTTATATCAAGTCCTAATTTCCACTTTGCGTCCAGCAGTTTACTGTGACTGTGGCAAATAGTAATCATATTAGCATTAATGACATTAATAAGGAACAGCTCATATACTTCAGAACTCAGAAGTGATATTTATTGTAATGTAAATTAAAAGTGACACAGCCCAAAGCAAAGCTAAAGCTTATGGTAACAGTTAACAAGTGATCTGTACAGCAAGTTCTACAATTTACAGTCTTTTAGCTTGATATATATTAATTGAACAAACATATAGGCAACACAAGTAGAAAACCACACAGCTATCTGGCTCACTCACTGTATAGTATTTCAAGCAAGCAGTATTGGCTCTAAGGCAAATATCAGTCAAGCAGTTAAAGGTCAGAAGTATCTAAATTGCTATTCCATGAACAGACTGAAATTACAATACATCATTTGTAACAAAATTTAGACATATTTGTCATTGCTTTTTTACCCTATTGTATGATATTTATACACATATGGAAAATGCATTTAGTTTCATTAAAATAACTATTATATGATAATGAAAATGTATCAGATAGCATAATTGTGTCATGATAGTATGTGGATGCTAAACTATTTTGCTCAGAAGTCCCTGAACATATTTCTTTGTAATTTTATTACTGATCAGGTTTTTCTAGCACTTAAAGTTAAAGGGACAGTCAACACCCGACATAACAGTATCCAATATTTTAAAATAAAAAATGAAGATACGCCTGCACGTACCCCTTTTGTCTTACCTACTTCCTTCTCCTAGTAATCATCGATGATACCTGCTATAATCTGATGGAAATATGGCAAGCCTAACTCCCCCCACCGTTCCGTAGCTACCTTCTTTTTGAAAGCATCCACCAATCAGAATGCAATCCTCGGTCAGAAATGGCAAGCTTGTTCACGAAGTTTATGCGCGATAGCATAGAAACCAAAAAGCGGAAACCGCAAATATGTTTCTCCCGGAATCTATACTTAACAGTACCTTATTACGCAATACAAGGTAATTGTCATCGGCTTTGAAAGTTTTATTTATGCCGTTCTCAAACTTAAAATCTATATAATTATTTTAATTTTATTGGTTCAAATTCATTGTTAAGTCACCTATCATTCCATTGCCTGTTAATGTTAATAAAGTTTTTTTATTGCTTTGTTATGCGTGATATTCCTATACATCATTCCATTATGTATAAGTTTTAGTAAAGTTGTGTTATGCTTCGCTTTGCTTGATGGATGTTCTGATGTATTTCTTACACAATTAAAAAATGGAGGTAAGGTTTTGAAATAATGGTATCGTTATAGTAAGAAACATTCGGCTAGATTTAGAGTTTGGCGTTAGCCGTCAAAAGCAGCGTTAAGGGGTCCTAACGCTGCTTTTGGCCGGCCGCTGGTATTTAGAGTCAGGCAGGAAAGGGTCTAATGCTCACTTCCCTACCGCGATTCCAGGCTACCGCAGATCCCCTTACTCCAATTGCGCATCCTATCTTTTCAATGGGATCTGCCTAACGCTGGTATTTGGCGTTTGGGATCCATCCTCTTCAACCGACGTCTATTAAGGTAGGAAAAATCTGATTGGCTGATTCAATCAGCCAATCAGATTCAAGTTCAATACGATTGGCTGATCCAATCAGCCAATCAGATTGAGCTCACATTCTATTGGCTGTTCCGATCCACCAATCGGAATTTGAGGGACGCCATCTTGGATGACGTCACTTAAAGGAACCTTCATTCGGCGAGTAGGAGTCCTTTGAAGAGGATGGATCCGCGTCGGCTGGGAAGAAGATGGCTTTGCTCCGGATGGATGAAGATAGAAGATGCCGCTTGGATGAAGATGTCTGCCGGTCCGGATGTCCTCTTCTGCCCGGATAGGATGAAGACTTCTGCCGGTCTGGATGTCCTCTTCTGCCCCATCGGATGAAGACTTTGGCCCGGCTGGGTGAAGACGACTCAAGGTAGGGAAATCTTCAGGGGGGTAGTGTTAGGTTTATTTAAGGGGGGTTTGGGTGGGTTAGAGTAGCAGATTACTTTGGGGCATGCCCCGCAAAAAACCCTTTTAAAGGCTGGTAAAAGAGCTGATTACTTTGTAATGTAGAATAGGGTAGGGACTTTTATTATTTTGTTTTTTTTTTTAATTTTATTAGGGGGCTTAGATTAGGTGTAATTAGTTTAAAATTCTTGTAATATTTTTTATTTTTTGTAATTTAGTGTTTGTTTTTTTTGTATGATAGAATAGTTTATTTAATTGTAGGTAATTTATTTAATTAATTTAATGATAGTGTAGTGTTAGGTTTAATTGTAACTTAGGTTAGGATTTATTTTACAGGTAATTTTGTAATTATTTTAACTAGGTAGGTAGGTTAACTATTTAATAGCTATGGTACCTAGTTAAAATAAATACAAAGTTGCCTGTAAAATAAATATAAATCCTAAAATAGCTACAATATAATTATTCGTTATATTGTAGCTATATTAGAGTTTATTTTAAAGGTAAGTATTTAGTTTTAAATAGGAATACTTTAGTTAATAAGAGTTAATTTATTTTGTTAGATTAAAATTATATTTAATTTAGGGGGGTGTTAGGGTTAGACTTAGCTTTAGGGGTTAATACATTTATTATAGTAGCGGCGAGGTCCGGTCGGCAGATTAGGGGTTAATACTTGAAGTTAGGTGGCGGCGACATGGGGGGGGGCAGATTAGGGGTTAATAAATATTATGTAGGTGTCGGCGATGTTGGGGGCAGCAGATTAGGGGTTAATAAGTGTAAGATTAGGGGTGTTTAGACTCGGGGGTCATGTTAGGGTGTTAGGTGCAGACTTATTGATTTGGAAACAATGGGGCTGCGTTGGGAGCTTAACGTTGCTTTTTTGCCCCATTGTTTCCTATGGGGAAATCGTGCACGAGTACGTACCGTACCTACCGTAAGCAACGCTGGTATTGAGGGTTGAAGTTGCGGTAAATTCGGCTCAACGCTCCCTTTTTGGAGCCTAACGCAGCCCTTCAGACAACTCTAAATACCAGCGTTGTTTGGAAGCAGCGGTAGGAAAAAAAGCTGCGTTAGCTACGCGGGTCTTTACCGACAAAACTCTAAATCTAGCCGATTGTGTATAGTATTTAAATACTAGTAAATCACATCACCTCTGAATCTAAAATCTCAAAATTATCGTTTGTGAAGCAGATAAATCAGTATAATGAGCTGCTGATTTCTGACTGCTAATAAGAAATGCGCATGCGCAATGACTTATGATGAGCGTCATCAATACTTACATGAACATGACTGTAGTGACATAGTGATGGGGAAGAAACATGAAGGGGAGGAGTTAGGCAGCCATATTTAGAGCAGAATATAAGAAATAACGTTAACGATTACTAGGACGTTTGAAAAGGTAATAAAGCAGGGATGTGGTGCAGGCGGATCTTCTTTTGGGGTGTTGAAGGTCCCTTTAAATAGAAAGGTTGAGTGAAAACTTCAGACTATGCTATTTTAATTGTGCTGTTGTGTTATTAAAATAGCAAAATGAAAAAAAAAATTGTTTAAATATAATTTTTATTGAGGTTGAAAAGACAGACCAACAGGTAAATGCTGTTACAAACATCGCATAAGTATGTAAAAGGAACATATTGCTCTTGAGAACCACATCATTTAAACAATCCTGTTACATCACAGAACAAGTGAAAAACAAACCTCACAATTGTTTTGCTTTTTTTTGTAATCTCAGTACAACATAAATTATAATAGCACAGACATATAGTAGTGTACACATGTAAAATCCATGTTGCAACATCTTACGCTTCATAAGAACCCAAAATATTTTAATAAAAAACAAATGACAAACTGTGGCTCGTAAGAGAATAGAACTAAAAAGTTTTAACAAAGAGCGCAACTGAGCCTTCTACATTTTGGGTATCTAGTAAGGGGGGGATATTCGAGGATTCGGTATGTGTCGAGGGAAACCCCGCAAAAGGACCCTGAATACTATTACAAAGTGCCAGAGTCCTAAGAAGGGGGGGAGGGGAAAGGGAGAAAGAGGGGGTGCGGAGATTAATCATGTGACATAAGAATTCACCTAGAGGGGTTAATGTTTGTATATAGAAATGACTAATTTGGGTTATAGTACTAAAAGCAGTTTAGAGAATGCTCCACAAAGATCCTATTTCCATTGTAGATGGGAGGTTGCCATTGATACTGGGTTTGGGCGTCTACTAAACTGAATAACAGTGAATAAACCCCTGGGAATCTGATTATAGATACCAGAAAACAGAAGTTAACCTGCAACACAAGATGTCCACATTTCAGAGGTACACAAAAAAAAGAATAACAATGAACTGAAAGACCACCTTTAGGCCTAGGGCTGTCTATGCTGACTAACTCATTTCCCTTACTCAAACATATCTGACTGCATACGCTTATATTCCCTATGAAGTGATGCTATTCAAGAAAATGGTAATAGACATCTGAAACTATACAACAATAAGTTAATAACTAGGGCTTGAGAGATACTACCTGAAAGAAAGTAGCCCCAACCTAAAGCTATACCTGCCTCTGTAGCTATAAAATATGGTAAGGCGTACATTGGCACAGATCAAGGCATAAGTGTATTCATATTATCATAAATGTATCCCATCATCTGGACATGGGCCCTATGCCCAGCGACAGGTATGTACTAAAAAAAAATAAAAAAACATTTAAGCACACATTTATGACTATGAGAAAAAAGGCAAAAAAAGTAAGCTCAATGGAATTACCACTCAAATAGAGGTATACGTGTATAAAATGTATTTGGAAGTCAATTATAAAACAAGAGTATCCTTAACTTCTATAAAACAATCTAGCGTGGGCAGATAAATAAAGTTTACACTACTATGTCACTAAGCCCGGTATTAGGGAACATATGCAATATGTACAACTGTTCAGGTTTATTACATTGCCATTGAATAATATAGCATCAGAGGGATGAAAAATAATAAGATAGGTGCTCTGCTTTCATGGTATAAAATAATAAAACTGTGTTTCTTAAGTCATAGGCTGCTGGGGGCTTATAGTGGAATACCACATGTAGGGATTGTGATAGTAGCATAGGAAATATAATCTGGGTAGTATATTCATGCATTGAGCATATGGGAAGGACAGCATGATATAACTAACATCATAACGCAACTTTTATACAATACTTATCTATAAACGGCTATTACGGTACTTTTACTACTGAAGATTATCAGGCGGGTAGTACTAAAAAACTGAATGATTAAATATGGATGATAAAGGTCCTAATATATGTACATATACATATACATATATACATATACATATACATATATACATATACATATACATATATACATACACATATACATATATACATATACATATACATATATACATACACATCCACACATGTTCACGCGTACACACGTACACACATGCATCTACATACCTTGGCCCCAATAGGGCAAAATTAACATTTAATACAAACTTGTAGGTAGGTATATCCATTCTATAAAAGCAATATCTAATACCAAAAATAAAAATTTCTAAGATTTCAAAAATATGTATTTTTGAGCTTCACACATCCCAATTTTTAAGTATCATAAGGCTAGATTACGAGTGGCACTCTAACTGTTTGTTGCGTGCAAGTGAAAAGGGGTTTATCGCCGACTCCACTATTTGTGAGCGTAGGAAGTAGCGCAGTATTACGAGTTGAAAGTAAATGCTTTCGCTTGAGCGAAATTGAATTTAACACATGTCTGGATAGCGCTATCTTAGAGCTATGGTTAACTGTCACGCGAGACAAAAAAGTTGCACAGAACACATCAAACTTACATTTAACCCCTTAACAACCAGCAATGTACAATTTGTGCAAAATTTTTAGGCAAGTTAGTATTTCGCCCAAATCATCATTTTTATGAAAATTTTCCAGCTCCAAGCTGTATAAACTTGCATGCTTACTGGATTTAAGCATATCAGGTGATGTGTATTTGTGTAATGAATGAGGGTGTGGCCTTAGGAGATCAACACCCTATATCAAGGTGTGCATAATTATTAGGCAGCTTCTTTTCCTCAGGCAAAATGGGCCAAAAAAGATATTTTTTGTTACTCTGAAAAGTAAAAAATTGTAAAAAGTCTTTCAGAGGGATGCAGCACTCTTGAAATTGCTAAGATAAATATCACTATAGTTTACTGAACGCTTTAATTGACCGGACTTCCTGTGGGGGCGGATTTGGCGTCTCAGGCAGATTGCAGAATGAGATGTGCTGCTGTTGCATTACCGGTTTGGAAGAGAATCTTCCATCTTTCCCCACGCCGCTTTCTCCTTGGACCTGGCTATCTGCTGGGTCTGGTTAGGTTTTGGGCAAGTCATCAGCCCCAACGGAGGAAGTCCTGCTTTAGCCAATCTGGGCTTTTCGGCAACAGCCGTCATTTGAATTGGCTTCTATTCCAGATCTATCTGGTATTCTGCAATGGCTAGCTGTATCGTATCACTAGAGGGTTTACCTGTGATCTTTCCTCTCCGCCCACTGGCGAATACTCAGCTAATTTTTTTCTCAAACGCAGTGAGCTGGTTCCTGGTGCTTGAGGCGATCCTGTTCGCTGGCTGTGCTGATTTTACCAGAGTGATCTGGAGCCCCGGCGTGGGCTGTGCGACAGTAGGAAGAATTTGAGCCTACCAGTATCCGGTCTGTCTCTGCAGAATTCATGACCTTATTGTCCATTCCGAATCCAGCCCGCCTACTTCTACAGACCGCAAGTATTCTTTATTTGTTACTTACCCTCTGAAATCCTCGTTCTCTTGTTAAAAAGGTAAAGAAAAAGAGAAAAATGAATGGGAGATAAGGTGAGGAGAAGAGGTAAAGAACAAGAGTTAAGAGAAAAGAGGAAGAAAAAGATTTAGTTAACCGTTTGCTGTGCCATCTCTTCCCTTTGAACTTTTTACATTATTTGTTAAATTTCCCTTTGACTATTCAGAAGAAACGAGAGAAAACATCCTGACAAAAATCCTCTGCTTGCTACAGTCATAGTCACAAGACGTTTTGTACCCTGCCTTTTGGTATTGTTGCCTTCAAGCAAGTCTCTGAGTGGAAGTTTGCTCTATCACTATTAAGAAGAGTCCCATTGTCTATTTTTGTTGCTGAAACCCTGACTACCTTTTCTGGGAGCCCCCCATTGTTTTCTGTTTCTGTTATATTTTGTTTTAGTCCTCATATGAATATCTAGAAAGTGTTTGAATATGCTCTGTGTTTTGTGAAAAAGGTTTTTTTTTAAATTGTTTTCTTCTTATAGTTAGCCTTGCATTTTTTTAGAGCATATATAAAATATCTTATGTCTTCAGATGATAATTTGATAATTGTTTGTCCTTCAAATTGTCAGTAAATCTTACACAAGTATCTTCTGGTATGCTGGCTCTTATAGTATAACACACTATCTTTTCTATATAATTTAAAAAAAAAAAAAAAAAACAACAACAAAAAACACTCTTTTAGGCATGTAAGGTGCCTTCACTTATTTGATATCACAAATTTGATTCCTGTTTTTTTATTTTTTAGTATTTTCTTTCTTTTTTCTTTGTTTGACCACTTATTGTATATCGTCTTGTAGTGTGAAACGTATTATACACAGTTTTTATGGAAAAATTTGTTTCACAGGTGAAAACTAAATCACCCATAATGCCGGCAAAATTAAAAAACAAGAAATCAAAAGTTACTGATGTAAGCTTAGAATCTATACCTGAATTGCTTTCTCCTATGAAGGACACATATTCTCTTATGACTCAGTTACCTGACTTTTTTTCTTCTCAATTCAATTTGATTAAAAAAGAGCTTACTGGTATTAATAAAGAACTAGCTTCCATCTCTAATAAGGTGAAACAATTTGCCACTAGAATCACAGAGGCAGAGAATAGGATTTCTGATCTTGAGGACTTAGTACTCAAGAAATTCTTATTCAGAAACGAGAATCCAAAATCAATATGATCCAATGCAAATTAGAAGAACTAGAAAACCGTTCTAGGCTCAATAACATTAGAGAAGTGGGATTCCCAGAAACCCCAGAATATGACGACCTACTTAAATTTGCGTCTTTTCATCTTCCTCAGGCCTTCCCTATCCAGAAGCTTCCCCTAGCTAGTGAAAGAGCACATAGGATTGGCCGTATTAAACCTAATATGGAGACCTCTACTAAAAGCAGAATGTTTATTTTTAAAGTACTTAATTTCCAAGACAAAATAAAGTTGTTAAAATTATATAGGAAAGCGAACCCTCTGATTATCTCTAACAATAAAATATTACTGTTTGAAGATTTCTCTAGTGAAACCTCTGCAAAGAGGACGGACATGTCCCCCTTTTTCCCCCAACTGCTTGATAAGGGTCTGAAAGTTAGGATGATCTATCTGGCTAAAATAATCTTGGATCATAATGGTAGAAAAATAACTCTTAATAACGCAAGAGAAGCTGAAGAATTTTTGTTGACCATTTAAGAACATTGAGGTTATTTTCCTAAATAATTAGCTATCTTAAGTTTCAATATGTTGATCTCTTATACAGATAGATTTGGCAAAGGTGTGAAAACTGTTAAATATATCTATGCTGAACTCTTTCTTTTTCTTTTTAAGTATGAGAAGAACTGTTGTCTATTCTATGGTATTAATTGTTTGTTATTTTTTGTAGGGGGTAGGTTTTTTTATTTTTTATTCTTCCTTTCCCACTTCCCTCCAATTCTTTCCTCCTCTCCCTCTCAGGTCTCATTATGTCTGACCAATTTTAACGAATTTTTAATGACATTAGATAGTATGAATATTCTCTCTTGGAATATAGTTGGTATCACCTCACCCATTAAAAGTAAGCTCATAATTTACCAACTTGCTAAACATAAGCCAGACATTGCTTTATTACAAGAAACTCATCTTAAAGAATCAGAAATGGTCAAACCTAAGTCCAGATGGGTGGGAGAGGTAATAGCCACCCCCAGTGTAAGAAGGAAATGTGGTGTTGCTCTTTTAATTTACAGAAACTTGGAATATAATATTATATCTACAGAGATTGACCCAGAGGCTAGATTTATTGTTTTACATTTGTCAGTTCAAGGAACTAAATTTGTAATCTGTAATATATATGGTCTTAATATGTTTTGTCCCAACTTTTGGGAATTTTTTTTTAATTAAATAATTTCCTTACTTGAGTGGTAATTTAATATTAGGTGGGGACTTTAATATGTCCCTCTACCTAGAGTTAGAAAGTCTCTCTTCTAAAATATCTCAAGAATATAATAAAATATCCAAGTTTTTCAAGAGGTTCTGTCATTTTCTAAAGCTACAAGATATTTGGAGGATTAAAAATCCGGACACTCAATGTTTTACCTGTGAATCTAAGTCCTATAAGACATTTTCTAGGATCTACTTCTTTTTGCTGTCTGAAACCCTCTCCATTCTAGAAATCGAACCTAAAATACATGATATTTTTATTTCGGATTCTGTCCCTGTCGTTTATTTCACTTCCTAAAAATAAATCTGATAGTTTGACTTTTGCATTCCTTCGTTTCTTATATGGTAACCCTAAATTTACAAATTGGTTGATTCAGAAATGGAAAGATTACTGTGCTTCTAAAGCTGTTATTAGATGAGACAGTAAATAATTTCTGTCTACATGGAATAGAAAGTCTAAAGCAAGAGAAATACAATTATCTAATCAAGTAAGGAACTCCTATAGTTAATTTTGTGTAATTCCTTCTTCAGTAAACTGGGGAGCTTACTCTCAGGCTAGGAAAACCAGAGAGCGGTTTCTTAATCAAAAATGTCTAACTAAAGAAACTAAATTGTCTATTCATTTTAAAGGGTATTATGAGTGCTTGGCTAAATATCTTGCTAAAATAGCCATGAATAGAAAATCTAAGAATTATATCTTGGCTATTAAACTGGATAATAAATGCTACACACTTCTGTGAATTTTATCAAAAGTTAATATTTTGAGACCAAATTGACACACCAAATATTTTAGATTCAGATCTTATATTCCTCAATGCCCCCATCTCTGTAGATTAAATTGTTTTGGCTATAAAAAAATGCAAAACTTAATAAAGCAACTGGTCCAGGCTGGCTTCCAGCAGAATAATACAAAATTATTGCTGGCAATGTTAAAGAGACTTTAATGAAATTATTTAATAGATATTTTATAGCAAAGGACCCAATCTCTATTTTTTTTCAGCAGCAAATGTTTCCCTAATACTAAAGAAAGGTAAAGATACTAAAGAAAGGTAAAGATGTAGTATCTTATTAGTATCATTGCAAATAGAAAATGCTTGTCTGGACAAAATGATTTACCCTGACCAAACTGGCTTTATGAAAGGTAGGAGTCTTTTGAAAAATATGTGTAAAGTCACCTCAATGCTAGAATTATTTTGGAATAGTATATACAATGAAAAAAAATATAATAATTAGGACATTGCACTTCTTACAGTTGACGCAGAAAAAGCATTTGACTCAATTATCTGGGAACATATTTTATATGTAATCTTTATAATAACCCTATATCCTATCGCCTTATAAATGGTGCCTTTTCTCCTAAAGTAAGACTTGAACGGGGTACAAGACAGGGGTGCCCGCTTTCCCCCTTTTTGTTTAACATTGCCCTAGAGCCTTTGGCTATATGGCTTGGACAAGAACTGACTGGAATCAAGCTAGGGTCACATATTCTTAAAATTCTTCTTTATTCAGATGACTTACTCATTTTTCTCAAAAACTTTGCTCAGAGTATACCTCAAGTGACACAAATACTCTCTTTCTATAGCTCTTTCTCAGGGTATAAGAATAATTTCCAAAAAAGTGAGCTTTAATGGGTTCAGCCCCCTACACATTGTTCTCTAAAACATCCATTTTGAGTTATTCAGACTATTAAATTTCTAGGCATTTTTCTTAACAAGGACCCTTTCTCTTGGTATAAATTACATTTTCAAGACCTATTTCAAAAATTAAGAACTGACTTGAGATGTGGGCTTCCATTCCTCTTTCATTGACTGCACGTAAAATCCTAATTAAAGTTTTTATTTTTCCTAGGATTCTTTTTTTACTTCAGAATCTTCCTTTATTTATCACCAAAGTGGATATTCATAAATTCCAAGCTCATTGTTCTAAATTTATCTGGAAAGGTAAAAGAGCGTGTATCGCCTTACCTAGATTTGTGCAAAAAAGAACCCATGCTGGGTTAGCATTTCCAGATATTAAGATATATAATATTGTGACTCTTGTTAAAATTGCGTTTGACTGGTTATTTGGAAGAATTTATGGTTTTCCCCTTTTCATTAAAGACTCTACTACACTGTTCTGCTGATAACTTACCCTTAGTTGTAGATAACTGTAATATTTCAGCATATAACACACTGTTCCTTTAAGTAGGAAACTACCATAATGCCTTGGGCTATATAAATCCTCCTTCCTTTTACTTCATTGCTTGAGTATTTTGTTGCTAGCAAATGAATCTTGCTTCCCTACTGAAGCCCTTTGTGATTACAGACTTTGTTCTTTTATAACTCATTTGTTTTTCTACAGCATTTGCTTCCTGATCCTCTCCCTCCAAGCACCGGACTGGCGGACCTCTCTAGCAGTTTGTGTATTGCATTTACTTTGGCTGACTGTTTCTCTGTAACCATTTACCTAAGCTGTGTCCTAATCCAGACACCTGTTGCAAGGATCCAACACCTGCTGCAAACTCCTAATTGCACCTGCATTATTTCTCCCTGTACCAGAACCTGGCTTCCTCCTCACAGCTCCTTTCTCTCTCAGCTGCTGCTGTAGATTTTCCTTGCAAGGAGCTCTGTGTTAGTGGAATCTGAATCACTCTGGACTGCCTGTTCAAATCCTGCTATTGTAGCAGCATACCGGTATTTCTTTATTTTTCTTTTTGCACATATATATGTACTTAGTCACAAAATATAAATGTAAAACCTGTAGTGTTGATTTCTACCTTGGTATCCTATATACGGCGTAACATAGAAGTTACGCTCGTATATTTCACCCTTCGGCCGTAGTTTTTTGCCCCATAGACTGACATACACAACACGCACAGTTTGGTATCCAATATACAGCGTAAGGACTTACATGGCTAAAATGGAGAAATCTTACTCCATTTTCACCTCGCCACAAAATGCAGGCGTAGCAAGCCTTGCGCTGAGTATTGGAGCACCGTAACTCCCTAAACTGCCTGCAAAATAAAACCTAACACCTAACGCATGCGCAATGTCTATCTACCTGTCAACCGCAATCCCCCACCGCAATACCTAATAAAGTGTTTAACCCCTAAACTGCCGCTCCCGGACCACGCTGACACCTACATTAAATGTATTACCCCCTAATCTGACCCCCTACACCGCTGCAACCTATATTAAATATATTAACCCCTAATCTGACCCCCTACACCGCCGCCACCTATATTAAATATATTAACCCCTAATCTGACCCCCCTACACCGTCGCCACCTATATTAAATATATTACCCCCTAAACCTAAGTCTAACCCTAACACCCCCTAACTTAATTATTATTTAAATAAATCTAAATAATATTAATATTATTAACTAAATTATTCCTATTTAAAACTAAATACTTACCTATAAAATAAACCCTAAGATAGCTACAATATAATTAATAATTACATTGTAGCTATTTTAGGGTTTATATTTATTTTACAGGTAACTTTGTATTTATTTTAACTAGGTACAATAGCTATTTAATAGTTAATAACTATTTAATAGCTACATAGTTAAAATAATTACAAAATTACCTGTAAAATAAATTCTAACCTAAGTTACAAATACACCTAACACTACACTATCAATAAATTAATTAAATAAATTACAATTATCTAAACTAAAACTACAATTAAATAAACTAAACTATATTACAAAAAAACAAAACACTAAATTACAAAAAATAAAAAAATATTACAAGAAGTTTAATCTAATTACACCTAATCTAATCCCCCTAATAAAATAAAAAAGCCCCCAAAAATAATAATATTTCCCTACCCTAAACTAAATTACAAAAGTAATCAGCTCTATTACCAGCCCTTAAACGGGCCTTTTGCGGGGCATTGCCCCAAAGTAATCAGCTCTTTTACCTGTAAAAAAAAGAACAACCCCCCCTCCACATTACAACCCACCACCCACACACCCCTACTCTAAAACCCACCCGATCCCCCCTTAAAAAAACCTAAGTCTAACCCCCAAGTGGTCCTTACCTGTCCTGAAGACCGGCAGAGAAGGTCCTGTTCCAGGCGGTGAAGTCTTCTTCCAAGCAGCGACCTCTTCTGATTCCAGGAACCAGCCGGCACGGAGCAGAGGAGTTGAAGACAGATGACCACGGAGCTGAAGACTGTCGACTCTGGAACTGAAGACCGGCAACGCTGGAACTGAAGATCGGCGACGCTGGAACTGAAGACCATGGAGCCATGGAGCGTGGAAGATCCTCTTCATATGATCTCCGCCATACACTGAATAGGAATTCAAGGTGCGCGATTGAAAATGGCGTCCCTTGAATTCCTATTGGCTGATTTGAGCCTTCAAATTCAAATCAGCCAATCGGATGAGAGCTACTGTAATTCTATTGGCTGATTTGAATAGCCAATAGAATAAGAGCTACTGTAATTCTATTGGCTGATTTGACCTTCTCCGCCGGTCTTCAGGACAGGTAAGGACCACTTGGGGGTAAGACTTAGGTTTTTTTAAGTGGGGATCGGGTGGGTTTTAGAGTAGGGGTGTGTGGGTGGTGGGTTGTAATTGGGGGGATTGTTCTTTTTTTTTACAGGTAAAAGAGCTGATTACTTTGGGGCAATTCCCCGCAAAAGGCCCTTTTAAGGGCTGATAATAGAGCTGATTACTTTTGTAATTTAGTTTAGGGTAGGGAAATTTTATTATTTTGGGGGCTTTTTTATTTTATTACGGGGCTTAGATTAGGTGTAATTAGCTTAAAATTCTTGTAATACTTTTTATTTTTTGTAATTTAGTGCCTGGAACAGGACCTTCTCTGCCGGTCTTCAGGACAGGTAAGGACCACTTGGGGGTTAGACTTAGGTTTTTTTAAGGGGGGATCGGGTGGGTTTTAGAGTAGGGGTGTGTGGGTGGTGGGTTGTAATGTGGGGGGGGGGGATTGTTCTTTTTTTTACAGGTAAAAGAGCTGATAACTTTGGGGCAATGCCCCGCAAAAGGCCCGTTTAAGGGCTGGTAATAGAGCTGATTACTTTTGTAATTTAGTTTAGGGTAGGGAAATTTTATTATTTTGGGGGCTTTTTTATTTTATTACGGGGCTTAGATTAGGTGTAATTAGCTTAAAATTCTTGTAATACTTTTTATTTTTTGTAATTTAGTGTTTGTTTTTTTTGTAATATAGTTTAGTTTATTTAATTGTATTTTAGTTTAGATAATTGTAGTTTATTTAATTAATTTATTGATAGTGTAGTATTAGGTGTATTTGTAACTTAGGTTAGGATTTATTTTACAGGTAATTTTGTAATTATTTTAACTAGGTAGCTATTAAATAGTTATTAACTATTTAATAGCTATTGTACCTAGTTAAAATAAATACAAAGTTACCTGTAAAATAAATATAAACCCTAAAATAGCTACAATGTAATTATTAATTATATTGTAGCTATCTTAGGGTTTATTTTATAGGTAAGTATTTAGTTTTAAATAGGAATAATTTAGTTAATAATATTAATATTATTTAGATTTATTTAAATAATAATTAAGTTAGGGGGTGTTAGGGTTAGACTTAGGTTTAGGGGGTAATATATTTAATATATGTGGCAGCAGTGTAGGGGGATTAGATTAGGGGTTAATATATTTAATATAAGTGGCGGTGGTGTTGGGGGATCAGATTAGGGGGTAATACATTTAATATAGGTGGCAGCGGTGTAGGGGGATTAGATTAAGGGGTAATATATTTAATATAGGTGGCGGCGGTGTAGGGGGATCAGATTAGGGGGTAATACATATAATATAGGTGGTGGCGGGGTCCGGGAGCGGCGGCTTAAGGGTTAATACATTTATTGTTAGGAGTGAGAGGGGGATTGTGGATAGAGGGGTATACATGTCAGGCTATTTTTGGGAGGCGTGTTAGACAGTTACGGCAGATTTAAAAGTTTAGTTTGTTTTTTTAGGCGCCGGCAGTTTCTAAAGTGCCGTAAGTCACTGGCGACTCCAGAAATTTGTACTTACGCTTATTTCTGGGCATTGCTAGTTTGTCCGACTTACGGCACTTTAGCAACTGCCGGCGCTGTATATGTAATACCCCGATGTTCGAGGTGAAACTACGGGCGGCGCGGGTTACCTCGCTTGCACCGAAAAGTATGCCGTATATCGGATCGCGCCCGTGATATATTAATACTGTGATATTGATTAAGTATTCATGGAGTTGTTTATCTTTCTCATCACAGTCACAATACTTTTTAATACATGTTTTTGCATATGTCTACAGCAAATTGAGATCCACACAAGCCTAATCTGTCAATTGTTTATACTATAACCACAGGTTATTACAAAGGGCTGAAATTATTATATCAATTAAGATCTGTTAATAATCAAATTATTCAGTTTAATTTGCTCTCTCATAACTTCAACCTTCCTCACTCTAATCAATTTGCCTATTTTCAACATAGACATTATTTTAATTCCTTAGACTGGGACAGGGACGACTTCGACAATGAGTCAGAAATCAAAATATGTATTAATAAGTATGCCTTGGGTTCTCACTCCACATCAATAATTTACAATATTTTGTTAAATAAACAAGGTCAAATTTACTTAAATAAAGTAATACGTTATTGGATTCCTCGAATCTCTTCCTTAGATATTTCCAATATTCACCAAAGTTTTAATGCTTTGGATATATGTAAAGTTCCAATGAGTTTTAAATAATCCCATATGAAACTGATAATTAGTGCTTATTTCATCCCCAATAAAATGAATAAGTTTTTTTCCTCTCCTCTCTCCTTCTTGTCCTCGCTGCTCATTTAGTAAAGCAGATTTGATTCACATGCTTTGGACGTGTCCAAAGATTTCTCAATTTTGGCTAAAAACTTTCTTCTGGTATGATAACCTATATAAAGATAAGATGTTGCTGCTTAATGGAAGCCCTATGAGAAATGTTAGAACCATTAATAATATTATTCTAATTTCTCAACACTAGATCCTCAAAAACTGGAAGGCGCATGCCTTTCCCAGGTTCTCCGATCTACTTAAGGATATTTAATATCAAATTGTTTTTGAAACGTTTAATGCCAATTTATTTTCTGAAAAGAAGATAAAAAGGTTTTTTAATAAATGGCTCCCCATAATTAAAACATATCCGGCCAGATTACGAGTTTTGCGTTATGAGCGGCTCGGTACTAACTTGCAAGTTATTTCCACCGCTCACCTCCCTATAGCGTTGCTATTACAGGTTTGCAAAAACCCGGCGTTAGCAGGCAATATGGCAGTGTTGAGCTCCATACCGCACTCAAATACCATCGCTGCTTTGAGCTGGTTTTACGTGCTCGTGCAAAAAAAAAGCCTAACACCTGCAATAAAGGAGCGTAAAGCTCCGTAACGCAGCCCCATTGATTCCTACAGGGAAAGAAAAGTTATGTTTACACCTAGCACCCTAACATAAACCTTGAGTCTAAACACCCCTAATCTGCCGCCCCCGACATCGCCGATACCTACATTACACTTATTAACCCCCTAATCTGCCGCCCCCGACATCGCCGCCACCTACCTACACTTATTAACCCCTAATCTGCCGCCCCCTACGTCGCTGACACTATACTAAAGTTATTAACCCCTAAACCTAACCCTAAGTCTAACCCTAACACCCCTAACTTTAATATAATTAAAATAAATCTAAATAAAAATTACTATCATTAACTAAATAATTCCTATTTAAAACTAAATACTTACCTATAAAATAAACCCTAAGCTAGCTATAATATAGCTAATAGTTACATTGTAGCTAGCTTAAGTTTTATTTTTATTTCACAGGCAAGTTTGTATTTATTTTAACTAGGTAGACTAGTTAGTAAATAGTTATTAACTATTTACTAGCTACCTAGTTAAAATAAATACAAATTTACCTGTAAAATAAAACCTAACCTGTCTTACACTAACACCTAATATTACACTACAATAAAATAAATTACATTAATTAAATACAATTAACTAAATTACAAAAAAAATTAAACACTAAATTACACAAAATAAAAAAGAAATGATTAATTATTTAAACTAATTACACCTAATCTAATAGCCCTATCAAAATAAAAAAGCCCCCCAAAATAAAAAAAACCTAGCCTAAACTAAACTGCCTATAGCCCTTAAAAGGGCCTTTTGCGGGGCATTGCCCCAGAGAAATCACCTCTTTTACCTGTAAAAAAAATACAAACAAACCCCCAACAGTAAAACCAACCACCCACACAACCAAACCCCCCAAATAAAATCCTATCTAAAAAAAACTAAGCTCCCCATTGCCCTGAAAAATGGCATTTGGATGGGCATTGTCCTTAAAAGGGCATTTAGCTCTTTTTCGGTGCCCAAACCCCTAATCTAAAAATAAAACCCACCCAATAAACCCTTAAAAAAACCTAACACTAACCCCCGAAGATCCACTTACAGTTTTTGAAGACCGGACATCCATCCTCATCAAGCCGGGAGAAGTCTTCATTCAAGCGGGCAGAAATCCTCAACGAAGCCTGGAGAAGTCTTCATCCAAGCGGCAAGAAGTCGTCCTTCAGGCGGGCAGAAGTCTTCATCCAGATGGCATCTTCTATCTTCATCCTTCCGACGCTGAGCGGCTCCATCTTTAAGACATCTGGCAAAGAGTATCCTCTTCTGTCGACGGCTACTGAAGAATGAAGGTTCCTTTAATGGATGTCATTCAAGATGGCGTCCCTTGAATTCTGATTGGCCGATAGAATTCTATCAGCCAATCGGAATTAAAGTTGAAAAAATCCTATTGGCTGATGCAATCAGCCAATAGGATCAAGCTTCAATCCTATTGGCTGATCCAATCAGTCAATAGGATTGAGCTCACATTCTATTGGCTGTTCCAATAGGATCAGCCAATAGGATTTTTTCAACTTTAATTCTGATTGGCTGATAGAATTCTATCAGCCAATCGGAATTCAAGAGACCCCATCTTGGATGACGTCCCTTAAAGGAACCTTCATTTCTCAGAAGCCGTTGACAGAAGAGGATGCTCTGCGCCAGATGTTTTGAAGATGGAGCCGCTGGATGTCGTCTGGATGAAGACTTCTGCCCGCCTGGAGGACGACTTCTTGCCGCTTGGATGAAGACTTCTCCCGGCTTCGTTGAGGACTTCTGCCCGCTTGGATGAAGACTTCTCCCAGCTTGATGAGGATGAATGTCCGGTCTTCAAAAACTGTAAGTGGGTCTTCGGGGTTAGTGTTTGGGCACCGAAAAAGAGCTAAATGCACTTTTAAGGGCAATGCCCATCCAAATGCCCTTTTTAGGGCAATGGGAAGCTTAGGTTTTTTAGATAGGATTTTATTTGGGGGGTTTGGTTGTGTGGGTGGGGGGTTTTACTGTTGTGGGGTTGTTTATATTTTTTGTTTACAGGTAAAAGAGCTGATTTCTTTGGGGCAATGCCTTGCAAAAGGCCCTTTTAAGGACCATTGGCAGTTTAGTTTAGGCTAGGTTTTTTTTTATTTGGGGGTGGGGCTTTTTTATTTTGATAGGGCTATTAGGTTAGGTGTAATTATTTTAAATATTTGATCATTTCTTTTTTATTTTGTGTAATTTAGTGTTCTTTTTTTGGCAATTTAGTTAATTGTATTTAATTAATGTAATTTATTTAATTGTAGTGTAATGTTAGGTGTTAGCGTAAGACAGGTTAGGTTTTATTTTACAGGTAAATTTGTATTTATTTTAACTAGTTAGTTAGTAAATAGATAATAACTATTTAGTAACTAGTCTACCTAGTTAAAATAAATACAAACTTACCTGTGAAATAAAAATAAAACATAAGCTAGATACAATATAACTATTAGTTATATTGTAGCTAGCTTAGGTTTTATTTTACAGGTATTTATTTAGTTTTAAATAGGATTAATTTAGATATAAATTGTAATTTTTATTTGGAATAATTTAAATTATGTTAAAGTTAGTGGGGGTTAGGGTTACGTTAGGGCTAGGGTTAGACTTAGGGTTAGGTTTAGGGGTTAATAACTTTAGTATAGTGTCAGCGATTTTGGGGGCAGCAGATTAGGAGTTAATAACAGTAATGTAGGTTTGCGGCGATGTTAGGGACAGCAGATTAGGGGTTAATAATATTTAAATAGTGTTTGTGATGCAGGAGTATGGCGGTCTAGGGGTTAATATGTTTATTATAGTGGCAGCGATGTCTGGAGCAGCAGAGTAGGGGTTAATAATTTAATTTTAGTGTTTGCGATGCGGGAGGGCCTCAGCTTAGGGGTTAATAGGTAGTTTATAGGTGTTGGTGTACTTTTTAGCACTTTAGTTATGAGTTTTATGGTACAGCTTTGTAACATAAAACCCATAACTACTGACTTTCAGTTTACAGTACGGATCTTGTAGTTATGGGCTGTACCGCTCACTTTTTGGCCAGACAGGCAAACTCGTAATACCGGCGCCATGGAAGTCCCATTGAAAAATGACTTTTTGAAAGCTGCGGTAGTTATGTTGCGTTACGGCCAAAAAGGTGTGCGGTACAGCTATACTTGCAAGACTCATAATACCAGCGGTAGTGAAAAAGCATCGTTATGAAGCTTTTTCACTCATAACACAAAACTCGTAATCTAGCCGATCCTCTTTTATCTCAAAACCAAATTATCTCCCCCTTTATAAGTTCTAGCAGCTTTATGGATCTAGTCCTTTTGGACTGGTTCCTGCATCAATGGATCTCTAATACGAGAGTACTTTAATTAAAAAAAGGCTTAGGACAGGTAGTTAAAACGTGTAGAATATTTGTATAATTGGGATTGATTTAATGAGAAATAAAGAGAACATTAAGAATTCAGATAGGACTTGTCTTGGGTCTGTAAAAGAGACCTGAGAGTGGATCTCCAGGAGTTTCTCTTCCCTCCTATTTCCCTTCCATTCCCCTACCCTTTTTGTTTGTTTTGTTTCTTTGTTTGCTTGTTTGTCTTGTTTTATTTAATTTAAAAAACAAACAAACAAACCCCAACAGTGTATACTTATTTATTCTGTAGATGTTAGATTCTTACAGATTATTTATTTTGGTCTTCCTTACCCTTTGTATTATGATCAAATAAGGACTTATCTGATTTGTATCTTATTTGTAATTTGATCTGATTTTCATTTTTTTTGTATATTGATATGAATATATCTTCTGTCATTATTTTTCTGTTTCTCATGACACCCTGCGTGTTGCGATGGAAAAGTAAACGTATTTTCTGTACTCTGTCTACACTGTTGGATTATAAATAAAGATCACGTGTTATGACAGAACCATCAAACGTTTTGTTGCAAATAGTCAACAGGGTCGCAAGAAACGTGTTGAGAAAAAAAGACACAGATTAAAGGGACAGTCAAGTCCAAAATAAACTTTTGTGATTCAGATAGAGCATGTCATTTTAAACAACTTTCCAATTTACTTTTTTTTTTTTTTTTTTTTTCAATTTTTTTTATTTGTTTTAACCAGTATAACATTGACTGGGGATTCGCAGATCCCCTGCACATTATAGTACAAATCATATCATAGAGTACTAGAATGGAATACAAACAAACAAAAAGGAAAAAAACATTAGAAAGGATACAACTGAATCATTGAAGTATCAGACATAGAAGTCAGTACATTGCTGAGAAATTATCAAAAGGAGGAGGGAGGGGGGGAGGAGGGAAGGGAGGGATTCATCCATATGGGGGGAGAGGGAGGGGGAGAAATGAAAGGCACCTATCGGGGTTCGCCTGAGGCGGGAAATATGTGCGTTACTATACCCTGACCTGGGGGAGCCATGTGGTGTCATGTATTTCCGTCCAGTCGGCCCAGACCATCTCAAACAGGTCGCTTTTGTCCAGACTATAAAATATATCCCTTTCCATAACCTGTAGGTAGGCCATGTTCCTAAGGATATCGGACCAGCAAGGGGGGGAAGTTTTCTTCCAGCATCTAGCAATACAGGTTTTGACTGAAGTTAAGAGGTAAACACAAAAGATCTGTTGATGTTTGGGGAGGGCGTGTAAGTTTAAGTGTAGAAGTGCTGTGGCAGGGCTTTTGGGCAGTTGTATCTTGAGAGCAGATAGAGTGCGGAAACATAGACTCCACAAGTGAGATAACCTGGGGCATTCCCACCAGATGTGGAGCATGCTCCCCTGGGCCCCACATTCCCTCCAGCATTGTGGGGGGGACGTCGGGAACATCTTGGCTAATCGCACTGGGACCAGGTACCATTGAGAAATGACTTTGTAGTGCGTTTCAAACATTGTCACACAATGCAAAGATTTTTTGGTCAGGGTAAGAGACCCTTGCCAGGCACCAGCCGAGATTCTAGTATGGAGGATAGTGTCCCACTTGTTCAAATGCGGGGCCAGGTCCGGGGGCGTCGTACCCTCTAACAGACAGTAATGTCTCGACAGAGGCTTGTGGAGTCTACGTCCACCTTTCCAAGTAGATTCCCATGGAGTAAGTGGGCGCGAAGCGGAGGGGAAAAAACCCCAGCTAGATAGGAAACTCTTGATCCTAGTAAGCTCGAAGTGGAGGTAGGGTGGGACATCTTTACCAAGGCTGTCCCTAGACAACTTGAGATAGCCATCTCCACTGGTCGCAGACCAGAGATCCGAAACTTGTGTCACCCCCATTCTAGCCCATGTGTTGGGGTGTGTCTCTGGGAGGCCTGTAAAGAGGCCAGGGATAGAGGTAATTGGGGAGGGATGTGGCGCGATCAACTTGCGGTGCCGGATCTTATCCCAAACCGCCAAGCACTCTACGATTACAAGGTTGTGGATGTTCAAGGTTCTACGACTGTGGACCGGGGTCCAGATTAGATCTTTTAGATAGATATCAAAGGGCAGTGAAGCTTGTTCGATGTCCCTCCACCTGTCTTGAGATTGCAGAACTCCCCACTGAGAGATATGCGTGAGCATGGCTCCCTCATAGTACTTTATTATGGATGGGGAGGCCAATCCCCCCAAGTGAACCGGGAACTGGAGTGTTTTATGGGCTATCCTAGGGGTTTTATTCTGCCAAATGAATTTGGTGCACTCGCTTTGGAATTGCAACAATAAGTGGGAGGGTACTCTAATTGGTAGGCACCTAAATAGGTAGGTGAGCCGCGGGAGGAACGACATCTTGAGAGAGGCTATGCGGCCCATCCAAAAAATGCTCTTGTGATCCCAGGTATTTTTTAACGCTCGCAGATCTGCAAGCAGGGGCGAAAAGTTATCCTTGACCATCTGTTTCAGGTCGTTAGATATTTTAACTCCAAGGTGAGTGATACATTTACTAGACCATTTGAAGTCGAATTGCCTCTGGAGGGCCGAGATGTAGTTTTGGGGGAAACCCCACCAGTAAATTTCTGTTTTAGGGACGTTAAGTTTGTAAAAGGAAAGAGAGCCAAAGGCCTCAAGTATATCCAGGAGTTTAGGGATGGTATGGAGAGGATCTGCCGAGAACACCGTCACATCGTCAGCGAATAAGGCGATGCTATGTTTAGAGCCCAAGAGTGTGATACCCACCAAGTCTTTGTTGGTGCGTATTGTTTCTGCAAGGGGCTCGATTGCCAGGGCAAACAGAAGTGGGGAGAGAGGGCAGCCCTGCCTCGTGCCATTACGGATGGGGAATCGGGTTGAGTGGAACCCCATCCCCCTAACTGTGGCTGTGGGGTTGGAATATAGGGCTTGGATCGCTAGACGTATATCAGAGGGAAATTTGAGAACCTCAAGGGTCTCCCAAAGGTAGCTCCATCTAACCCTATCAAAGGCCTTTTCGGCATCTAGAGAGATAACCGAAAAAGGCTTGTTCATTCTCGTCAATTCGCAAACTATGTTAATGAGGCGCCTGGTGTTATCTGGGCCCTCCCGGTTGTGTATGAACCCTACTTGATCTGGGTTGACCAGGGTAGGCAGAAGTTTGCAAATTCGATTCGCAATAAGCTTGGAATAGATTTTTATGTCCACGTTTATAAGCGAAATAGGCCTATAGTTGGGGCAGTGAGAGGGGTCTTTGTTTGGTTTCGGGATCATAATGATCTCAGCCTCCAAAAATTCCTTTTTAAAGCTTCCTCCTTGTCTGGCAGTGTTAAAAAACCTAAGGAGTAGCGGCACTAGTTCTTGGCTGTAGGTTTTGTAGAACTGTGCAGGAAATCCGTCAGGACCAGGGGCCTTAAGAGATTTAAGTCGCTGGATGACCTGCTTAACTTCCAACTGAGTGAACGGGTTAGTTAGGGACTCCTGTTGTTCCGTCGATAGGGAGGGTAGGTTTAAGGAATCGAGAAATTCTCTAATCTGTTGAGTGGAGGCAGGGGCCCTGATCTCAGTACCCTCAAGGTCATAGAGCTTAGAGTAGTAGTCTGAGAAGCAGTCCCCTATCTGTGAGGGGAGCTTGTGGGTCTGGTTGTTGTAAAAGATTTGGTGTATGCGAGACGTACTGTTCCGCTGGCGTAGTTTATTCGCTAGCAGTGTATCTGCCCTGTTGCCTTTATAATAAAACATCTGTTTAAGTCTTGTGAGATTCTCTTGGGTACGTCGCAATTCTAGACAGTTAATATGCGAGCGCACCGCTGAGATCTGGGAAGACAATGCTTCCGTGACGTTGGTTCTGTTAGCAGATTCCAGTAGTCTTAGTCTACAGTGGGCTTGGGCTAGGGAGAGTCCAGCTAATTTCGTTGAGTTGGATGAGATCTATAAGATCCCTTCGCAACTCCTCCCTGAAGGGGATGTCTGCTAGGATGTTGCGTGGGAGAGACCATCTGTTTTTGTGGGGACAAGGGTCACTAAGTTGTAAGTCAGCAAATACCGGATCATGGTCGGACCATGGGCATAGAGGAATATTGGATTGGAGCACTGAGTCCAGGGTCCCGGCCGAGCAAAAAATATGATCTAACCTAGAATAGGTTTTGTGTACCTGGGAGAAATGAGTGAAGTCTCTATCTGTGGTGTGTAGGGAACGCCAGATATCATAATATCCAAACTCAGACATGATTGATTTGAATCGTGTAGAGAGAAGGGTCAGTTGGGGGGAGGGCCTAGTTGGGTTTAGCGTCTTACGGTCAAGGTCAGTGTCCCAAATCATGTTATAGTCCCCTGCTATTATGACTCTGCCTTGTTTATGCTGGTCAATCAACCTCAAAATTTTCCTGAGACAAGCAGGCTGTTGGGAATTGGGTAGGTAAATCGAGACAAGGGTATGTGTGACATGATCTAGTTTACATACTACGATTGTGAATCTGGCCTGGGGGTCCCTAAGTACCTGGATTTCCTCATAAGCTATCCTCCTGTGAATCATGACAGCGGTCCCTCTAGCTTTCTTTGTGAATGAGGAGCACTCAATGGTCGTGTACGATCGAGAGTGGAATCTGGTGGGGGAGGTTAACAACCAGTGTGTTTCTTGTAGAAACACTACGTCAGGGTTATGGTGACGTAGCATACGGGAAAGTAAGCTCCTCTTGTAGGGAGAATTTAAGCCTCTGGAGTTGTGTGTGCATATTCGTAAGCGGGACATTCTCTACCTCCGATCCAGGGAAGTAAATGGGCAGGAGAAATGTTTAGAAAACCTAGGTCCTCTTCCCTGTGAGAGGTGTGGGAGGGCTGGGGGTTAAGGGAAGTGATTAGCATGGAAAAAGGAAATGTACTGACAGCACAGGTGGAAATAGTCCACCTAGTTGGAACCCTGGCGTGGGTTAACCAGTGGGGGGGGGAGCTAAGAGCGGATGTGTGAAGAGGGGAGCTGGAAAGGCCAGCCCCACTCCAAAATCTATACAAATAAGCTATTAGAAGGTAAACAAACGTGCAAGTGAGTGAGTATCAACCTATGCGCCCGTTAAGGGCATAACCTAAACAAAATCATCAAGTTGAACATAGAAACCTGACAAGGAACAGTAAATGCAATAATGTCAAAACACATAAACATAATATATAGAATAGAATGGAGACACATATGATTATCTAGGTGCATATTCAGGTCAATGTAGGCCCCACTCATTATTACATCGGTGTGACCCCCGAGGGCAGGGGGGGGAAGGAGGAACGCATTCCACCACATCATGTCCGTGGGACCCCAGGCAAAGTAAATACGGAGGCCGGGTACATAGCGTTAAGCTGTAAAGAAATTAGGAAGCACCTAGACCTGTCATGAGGTGGCGGAACACGGTCCCATACATTTAGTAGCTACAAATGCCAGTACAGTACCCACCCCACTCCGTAATCTCATAGAGCAAAGGGCATTAAAGGCAGAGGTGAGCATATTTAATCATATCAGGCCTGTAAAATATAATGGGCCTGTAGGTCTGCCAAGAAGAACAGTGATAATAATTAAATTTCTAAACCCATAAACCTAACATGCATGAACTCATAGGGTATGGCCCAAAGGACCATGGGGGGACATGTGTAAGGCCAAACCATCTCAGTTCCTCTGCTCAGCTGCAAGACTCAGCTGGTGGGCAAAAGCGGGCATTCTGCAGCCTGTCAGGTTCCTGAGGCGTGGCGAAAACAAGTGCCACTTATCATGCGGGCCGAGTCTCCGATTGGATAGGATCTAAAGGCTGCAGTGTTTTCAGTCTCTTCGGTCTTTGTTCTTTCACCGACCACTCGGGAGCCGAAACTCTCAGCTTAGATTGGGTCGCGGGGGGTCCCCTGGGGTCTACAGCCATAAGGCCCCATTGACCCAGGAGGGCTGTACCCTGAGCCAGAGAGGCCACCGTGAATGGCTTGTTGTCCTTTGTGATTATTAATTTAGTAGGGTAACCCCATCTGTATTTGATGTTCTCCCTACGGAGGATCTGAGTGACCGGCTGGAAGTATCTACGATGTTGGAGAGTGTGTGCAGATAGGTCGGGCAGCAGCTGTATGTCTTTGAACTTCTCTGATATCTGCGGTTTCCTGAAGGCCGCCTGCATGAGCCTGTCTTTGAATGGAAAGCTATGAAAACAGACTATGACGTCTCTCGGTTTCTCTTGTGAGACAGTTCTAGGTCGTAAGGCTCTATGAGCTCTTTCCATGGTATCGTTAAGTCCATCTGTTGGGCCCAACAGGTCCCTAAATAGGTCCTTCAGGAAGGTTTGAAGTTCTGCAGGTTGAATGTCTTCCGGGATTCCTCTGAATCTTACGTTGTTTCTGCGGGCCCTATCCTCCACATCGGCGAGTTTAAATTCCAGTTGGCTGATCTGGTCTGCCAGAGATTCCGAGTATGCCAACAGGTTGGTATGGTCGGTAGCAAGGTCGTCCTGTTTTCTTTCCAGGGAGTCCACTCTGTCCCCAATCTCAGAGATGTCCTTGCGGAGTTCAGCATGATTGCGCTGAATTTCCTTAGTTATGGAGATGGTTTGGTTTGCAAGCATTTTTTTGAGGGTGTCCTCTGTGATCAGGTGTTGTGATCTGACCTGAGGTGTAAGGTCAGGTTGGGATCCATCCCCAAGGGATTCAGAGTCACTCTGATCCTCAAGTAGGTCTTCATTCCGGTTTTTGGTTGGTTGCGTGAAGTGGTCCCGGACCGTTTTCTGTACTTGGCCTGGTGTTTTCGAGTGTCTCTTAGTGTTGTGGGGCATTTTCAAATTAGGAGAGAGTATCCTGTTCTAAGCAGTTGAGACTAGAGTTTAGAGATTGCTAAGGAGACGTGTAGGCCCAGCAGGTTGACAAATTTGAAAAAGGAAAATACACTTGCACATTAGTATTACATGACTGAGTGGGGCCGGGCGTCCACTTACGACCTCTATCTCCACATGGCGGCGCCTATGAGCAGAACACTGCCCTACAACTCTGAGCAATTAGCTCAAGACACCGGGCCACGCAGAAACAGAGGCCCAGCGGAGCCTACTGTTATTATTTACCTTTAATTTATAATGAGACACCTCAGTTAAGCCTAGATGAGGTATTCCCCCTCGGACCCAGGGAAGGGCGTTACGACCTATTGGAAGGGAAAAGGGAAAGTGGAGGTGACCAGCCTACGTGAGCAGACCGGAAAGGGGGAGTCCGAAGGGGAGGGTTTAGCCAGAGCAAAAATGATTAACACTTAGATGGGTTTGCCAACGTGCACTACCAGAGTCTGTGTCTCCTGTCAATCCACTCACAGGGCAAGAGGCTGGGTTTGACCACTCCCTTAATCCGCAAACAGCCTATGTGCAGCAGACAGACAGGAGAGGCTAGGGTCTGAGCAGTGTGGGTCCCCCTGTCCTGAAAAGAAGACGTACAGGTTATGTTATGGCAAAACACTTAATTAAAATAAAAATAAGACACTCCACTCTGTGCTAGGGCCACAGAGAATCATAAGCTGGCGCAGCAGCACAAACAATCACAGTTCCAGATCAGTACCCTTTATTGATACAGTCAGCAGCAACCAGTAGCCTGGGCTGCCGTGTGGAAGGTAAGCCTCTTGAGAAGCTTATGAATGTCCTGAAAGAAGGTGGCAGGAAAGTGGTAATTAAGGTGCCTGCAACACGTAGGTGTAAATATATCGGTGCCCTTGAATTGTTATTTGCTGGAATGGCAGGTTTATGCAGTCCAATGAGAGTTAGTAAGTGTGGGCGATTGCTTGTGCTTTGCCAAGGACACAGATGCTCAAAATGTCACATAAGCAGGGAAGCAAGTTGTCAGCGACAGCAACTTACAAGCAAAGGATCCAGAAGTTAAGTGCTGTTGTGGCTACTCTCCTAGGCAGGGGCCTCTCTCTAAAAGGGAAGTTAGGAATGCAGCTGAGTGGGTCTGAGACTCGGTTTGTGGTCTTGGTAGTGCAGCAAAAGGGAGATGCCAGGAGAGTGTCAGTTCACATAGCAGGAAGAGTAAACTAAATGAGCAGCCTCCTATAGCAGTAGTAGTTCTGTAAGGTGTACAGGAGGGTTATGGATAAGGGAGTCTGCGTGAGCACAGGAGGGTGATTGCAGATCCGTGACGCAGTTTAACCCCCAAGCAGGTTAGAAGGTGTAAGCTCCTTGCAATGACACTAAGGGAATAGGGCTGAATCTGTACCCCCTGCCCAGCACTATCTGAATTCAGGCAGCTTGGTACTAAATGTCCATGAGGTGTTGTGCTGCACCTTCTGTAATGTTAGTGACACCTAGGCTGCCAGGGGAAACTCAGGTCAGATCTTAATTAAGTTGAGAGTCTAGTGGGCCTAGTGGTACACAATAGAGGCCTCCTCAGAGTACACCTTTCCCAGCACCCAAAGTAACACCCTGGCTAGGGTAATAAAGTAAAGGCTGCCGTTGTTTCCAATGGTAATTATCCCCTCTCAGTTAGGCAGAGTGAAGCATCAAATAAGAGGGTCCCCTGTGCAGCAGAAATGTTGCGTTGCAAAAACTGTGACTCACCCAATCCCTGCTGAGGTCTCGTCTGATGGCTGCTCCGGCAAGGCCTATTGTATAGGCAAAGTCTTTTCCCGTGTCTCTTCCCGAGAGTAGAAGGGGTGGTCTGGGTAGCAGTCCTGCTCAGGCTCCTATATCCAACCCACCCTGCTGCCTGACGTTAGGGAGCAAGGCCGGGTCGGCAAGATGGCGGCAAGATGGCGGCTATTCCCGCCGCTTTCTTCTTCAATGCAGCCGCCGGGCAGAGCAGGGATCTAAGGCTGTGCCCCGTCTGCGGTGGCCACCAGTCTCCTTCTGCAGATCGGATCGGGTCCCTCCTGTGAGGCCAGACGTGGCCCGCTGCTTCCTTACCAGGACACGCCGGTCCCAGCGCCCCGTCCCGCTCACCGCTGACTGCGCTGCTCACCGCTGGCTGTCCTGCTCACACCTATCTAATGCGACAGGTCCCAGGTCAGTGTCGCTAGTACCGGAGCGGAGCCCCGACCCTCCGGTACAGTCGGCAATCACAAGTGGGTAGATGTGTGGCGGGCTGGTAGGTGAATCAGCTCCGGTCACTGCACAAAGGAGAAAAAAGTTCTGCTGAAACCCCAAAGCAGGGTGCCTGTCAAGGGTATAGGACAGGACACCTAGGGCAAGTAAAATAGTATACTTTTTTAGGGCAAAATAGACTTTAAATTTATTTTATACTAATAAGTTGAGAGGAGCTCTAGCCTGAGACGTCCACTCTGCACGGCAGTTAGCTCCGCCCCCCCTCCAATTTACTTTTATCACCAATTTTGCTTTGTTCTCTTGGTATTCTTTGTTAAAAGCTAAACATAGGTAGGCTCATATGCTAATTTCTTAGACCTTGAAGGCCGACTCTTATCTAAACACATTTTGACAGTTTTCACCACTAGAGGGCATTAGTTCATGTTTGTCATATAGATAACATTGAGCTCACGCATGTGGAGTAACCTCGGAGTCAGCACTGATTGGCTAAAATGCAAGTCCGTCAAAAGAACTAAAATAAGGGGACAGTTTGCAGAGGCTTAGATACAAGGTAATCACAGAGGTAAAAAGTGTATTATTATTACTGTGTTGGTTATGCAAAACTGGGAAATGCGTAATAAACAGATTATCTATCTTTTTAAACAACAAAAATTCTAGTGTTGACTCTCCCTTCAAACTTCCAAAGATTTGAGAAGAAGCTACCAGGAACCCATTATCTTCCAGTGCTGTCCTATTCCAGAACTGCAACCTACCTGGAGTGCCCAGAAGTACAAGGTGTTCAGTGCTAAGAGACATGGCCAAGGTAAGGAAGGCTGAAACGTCAAGACTTGGCCAAGAAATATCTGAAGACAGATTTTTCAAAGGTTTTATAAACTGATGAGTTGAGAGTGACTCTTGACAGACCAGATGGATGGGCCCGTGACTGGATCAGTAACAGGCACAGAGCTCCACTTCGACTCAGACACCAGCAAGGTGGAGGTGGGGTATTGATATTGACTGGTATTATTAAAGATGAGCTAGTTGGACCTTTTCAGTTGAAGATGGACTCAAAATCAACTCCCAAACCTATACTGGATTTTTAGATCAGTATCTGTGCATATTCCTGTTTATAGTAATGTCTATTACATGGAGTTCTATGAAAATTGGTGTATACGGTACCTTTAATTATGTGTTATACTGTGTATTTACTGTATATCTATACCTATATCTAATTATAACTATATATATATATATATAGTTATAGATATATATTTTACCAAAAAACATTATATATATATCTATTTATGAATAAATAGAACATATTCTGTTATGTGAAGAACATTGGAATAGAAAATATTCATATTTCATGGCAGGTTAGCACACTTGAGAAAATGTGATCCGGTTTGTAAGTAAGGGTGTTATTCCCCCCCCCCCCCCCACACACACACTTTTGTGCTCCATTGAAGTCTATGGGGAAATATGTTAACACAGTTGTGATATTCAAAGTTCAGCTTTTTGCACACATCGGGTTAGCACAGGAGCGAAAACATTTTACTTTCAACTTGTAATACACGCAACCTGAGGCACACAAAAAGCCGTTCTCTAATGTGGTTAAAGGGACATAAAACAAGTTGGGATACAGACAAAATATAATAATATGTACTTCAATTACTTTACCAGCAAATGTATACTGCAGTGCCTCACCATTAACCCTTTCATTTAAGTTTCCGAATAGTAAAGCTCTAACTCCCCCCCACACACTTCCTTCTATGGCTGTATCTATATGTTTTGGTAGAATGCAAAAGTGAATAGGGATTATCTGCTGAAGCATGCCTAGAATCTGTGAACTCAGTTTAAATACAATGCCTGTGTCTAAACACTGATAAAGGGTCTAAACACTGATAAAGGGTGTGGGGGAGTACAGTGCTCCAGACAGCATGGCTATTTAAGTATTTTTGCTTATTTTTGAAAATTATTTTAAAATACTTGCCAGCAATTTTTAAACCAATTTTTTATGCAAACTTTTTTAATTAATTAGCCCTTTTAGGATATGCACAGATCTCAACCTGTTTTATGGCACTTTTCCACGCGAATGGGAATGTAACCTTTACTCCACTCATAATCTAGCCCATAGTGTCTATGTTCATTGTCTATGTATAGCTTTACTACACATTTTTTATTAAAATAAGATACTGTACAAATGCATAAAAATTCATATTTACTTAAAGGGACATTTTAATTAAAATGAAACTTTAATCATTATAAAAGAGTGCAATACATTTTTTTTTATTTCCAATTTACTTCCATTATCAAATTTGCTTGGTTTTCTTTCTATTCTTTGTTGAATAGTGAACCTAGGTAGGCTCACAGGTGCTTATGAGCATGCACTTGTCTTAAGTATTCTATAGCAGCAATGTTTGCAATAATCTAAAACATTTCTTCAACCACTGTTGCAAGCACGGCTGCCATTAAAATTAAGTTTTGACTTTACTAAAAAAATAATGCCATGGTCAACACACACATATATGGGAGATTCCGATGCTTTAATATTTCTTTGCATTTAGTAAACAAATACTCACAAAAGTAAATCATCTCATAACTTCAATGGGACACTGTGCACTTTTATTTACCATATATGTTTTGTAGATGATCCATTTATATAGCACATCTGGGATAGTTTTTGTAACAATGTATAGTTTTGCTCATTTTTTAATAACATTATGCTGATTTTCCGTCTCTTAACTAAGCTCCAAAGTATCAGATGTAGACTCAAGTCTAAATACTCCTGTTTGTGTGATAGGTCTTTTTATATGCAGGGGATAGTCTGCTCTTCCTGCTTTCCCAGCCCATTTCAGTGGGTGACCCAGATTAACCTCATCAACAGTGGTAACTGGGAGCTTCTAAGTACGTTTTTAAAATGTTTTATACTGAATTTTTAGATCAGTATCTGTGCATAATATTCTTCTTTATAGTGTTGTCTTTTACATGCAGTTATATTAAAATTGGTGTATACTGTCCCTTTAATATAAGCACAGTAAAAAAGATTTAATGTACATTCAAATATTAATTTTTTTTTATTTTTTGCAATTGATCTTTGCAAATTCTGAAAACATACTCAACAGTGTTTTGAAGAAGTATATGTGTGGACTGCTTTTGATATGTAAACTTTGCTAACAAGACAACGGTTGTAAACGTTTTTAAAGAAACATGAAATTTTAAAATACTTTTCAATTTACTTCTATGATCAATTTTTCTATGTTCTCTTTGTTGAAAAGTATAAGTAGGTAGGCGCAGGAGCACCAATGCAGTACTGGGAGCTGGTTGGAGATTGGTGGCTACACACATATGCCTCTTGCTCAAACGGATGTGCTCTGTAGTGATTGATGCTCTGGAGATGACTATAACTATGGAGTTGATTAGAATCTATCACTTGATAATTATTGACATGTGAACAGCTGCACTATTAAAAGGGCTTAATCAACATACAGGCCATGCAATGTAATTGCTAAATTCACAAAATCGCTATTTTGTTTGTATTTGATCCTGTGCATTTGGTTTTTGAATGATGAAATCAGAAGATTTGTGTTGTTTTCAGGAGTTGACCAATTCCAACTTCAGGAGTATTAATGGGAGAAGCATTTTAGGATTGTGATCACTGGGAAAACACACTGACATTACCGGGTGAAGTTCAAAAGTCATTTTAGGATTGTGATCACTGGGAAAACACACTGACATTACTGTGTAACGTTCAAAAGTCATTATCTACCAAAAAAAGCAAGAGCAAGATTGTAATGAACATGTGTATGTGTTTGTTTGCAATAGTAAAATACTCTAACACACTGGATCCATTTCTTTTTTAACTTTAATGTGCCTTAAAGCATTTTGTATATTCATATTTTTCCTGTAGTGCTTGAGTACTAATATAGGTTATGTATATAAAAATTATGTCCCTTTAAGTGGATAAAACAATGAACAATGCACTCTATATTTAGGAAAAAAAACATCTGTTCTGCATTTTTTCCAAAGAATTTAAAATAGAGTAAACAAACAACTATAATTTTTTTTGTAAGAGCCAACATTTAGATGATAATAAAAGTTACATAAGGACTTTTTTTTTTTTAAAGAAAAGATACATTTTTATTTACTTGAAGCATGACATAGTTGTGCATTCCTTATCCTGGAAAGTGGAGGAGTGTCAAGAACTTACACCAGTAAGGAAAACAATAATAAATAGATTTTTCTACCCAGTACAAACATTTTAGTCATGCTGAAGAAAATATATCAAATGATGTTAGGCAAAACATAGTAATCTGTATAATTTATAAAGGTGGGAACATTGGCATAAAATGTATTTTTGTCCTTGCTCTTTGGGAGATTGAAATTATTTAGACCTAGGTTACGGTATGGCTAAATGTAATTATTAGTGGCACATATCAGACTTAAGTGGGGATATGATATTTTGCAGAAGCACTGGGGCATGCAAATTAATTGTATATAGAGACCTGGATTTTACTCCCAAAGTTGTGGTTTGCTTCAATCTCTCTCTCTCTCTCTCTCTCTCTCTCTCTCTCTCTCTCTCTCTCTCTCTCAGTTGCTCATTGTATTTTTATTTTAGAGGAACATTAACCTCTTAAGGACATGTGACGGAATTTTTCCGTCATAAAACAATTGAGCAAACTGAAAGCTGTGTCCTTAAAGGGTTAAAGTGATGTTAAATCCTAGCATAAATTTGTGGGCAAATAAAGGTACTTTCAATGAAGATTTCTATACTTCATTTTTGAAAGTCCCCTTTTTTATAGCACTGGTAAATCCCAGTGTTTCAAAAACTCTAGGATTTAAAGAATCATTAAAATTGTTGTTTTTCTTTTGAATCTATAATATAGCACGTATTCAAAAATAAAAGTGTGTATTAGTACAGCCAATTAATCTAAGCATTATTGTCTTATGGGCAGAATACTAGCAAATTTGTTCTGAGAGACAATATGACCACTCATTCCATAGGTTTGCAACCTCTGCCCTAGTGCTAAAAATGTTTGAAAATACTGACGCATCTTATGCAACATGAATTGAACATAGTGGCAAAATGAAATAAATACCAATTTATCCATCTCATCCAACAATCTCAAGCTTAATGAAATACTTAGATGCTTTATGTTTGAATATGTTTTGCGAAAATTGGCTAATAAGCACTGGATAAATGGTGCTTGGATATCTAATTGCTGCACTATTGACCACCCAGCAACCATGATGCCAATCTAATTTTTTGAGAATTCAGATGAAAGAATGGTCCTTGATGAAATACTCAAGGAAATACAGGAATCATCAGTAATGGTTTTATTGCTAGTTGTCTCATGGGCCAAAGTAGATTGATTACAATAGGTGATATTGTCAGTGTGCCAGGAATCAGACTGAGATGAGAAGTGCAAAAATAATCACACCTTTATTAATAGCAAAAAAATAATAAAATGTCCACAAGTCAAATAACAAGCCAGGAATCAAAACCAGAGCTGGTAGTCAAACGAGCCGAGTCAGGAGCCAAAGCAAGTAGTCAGACAAGCCGGAATCAGGAACAAGGAGAACAGCAGAGTCAGGAACAAGCCAGGGATCAGGAACCAGGAGGGATGTCAGACAGCCAGGTAATACACAGGAGCTCTCACAAACAGGTCTGAGACAATGCAAGGGCAAAGCATACTGAACAGAGGCCCTTTAAATAATAAGTGATTACATCACAATTCTGAGACTTCATCCTGTCTCACACGGATGATGTACACCAGTCTGCCCATAAAAGGAAGTGCAGGAAATGAGCAGCATCACACAGTATGCACCAGAGTCAGCAAGAGAGGTGAGTAAAATGGCTGCCAGCAGCACAGGGCAAACAAAACAGGGAAAACACCCTGACAGATATTTTCTTTTGTATAGAAGCTGGGGTATCAGTGATATTAAAGAAAAACATAAATTAGCTTTAAGGCCCATGTCTGATAAAAAGCATCTTTCTCCAATACATGAGAGGATCAAAACTGGCTAAACAACCAATGTATGGAATAAATATTTAAAAGTTTGGATGGTGTGAAAATTGTGAATTTTTGTTATTTTGGATGGTCTGTGCAAGTTGTACATTTGCCATAATTGAGTCATAAATAGGTGCTGAATACTAAAGATTGTTAGTTTGTGTAAACAACCAATGGACTTGCTAATTGTTGTTGAGCAATGTACAAAATGGTTTACCATTTATGAAATATATTAACATTGCTTTGATAGTTATGTATTCAATTTATTTATGTGAGAAAATGAGGGTGTAATACACACCAGTGTGTATTACTATCCTTAGGGGGCGCCTCCTAAGGCGTATCAACTAAACAAATGCTAAAGCAATAACAAAAACCTAAATTGTTACTTGTAGAATATACAAATATGCTTATACATATATATGAAGATGTACCAACATAAAGTCCAAATGAGTTATAGTGATACAGTCCCAATCATAAAATGGATCCAAAACACGGTAGGCAGCTCTCAGTCTTAGGATGGTCTTCCTGATAGATGGGTAACTGAAAAAAGATAAAACACAGAGGCGCCAAACATGGCCTAGTATAGCCAAAAAACAGATGATAAAATCCACAAGGTAGCGATTAGATACTCACAATGGAGGCGCACCCATTGGTGCTTATGAAGCAGTCTGGAGCCTCTCAGTGGTCCAGCTCACTGGTATACTTCATGGGTCAAATAGTGGTCCTTGGTCGTGGTGATTAGCAGGTTCCTGAGTGAACACAAAATATGCAAACCATAGCCCAGTAACATCTAGACAAGTGAGTGGTAAACTGAGCAATCTTACTTACAAGATCCAAAGCACCAGCAGGTGCATATACTGCAGACTGGAACCAAACAGTCGCCCAGTAGACTGATCCCTCCAGGTGATAACAGGATAACTCTCAGGTGCCAGAGAGTTAGCAGCATACAAATGATATAAAAGGTGTCCAAAAAGCAAGTGTATTTCTGTAAAAATCTTTATTACAAAGCGACGCGTTTCTCAGCTAAAACAAGCTGTTTCCTCAGGCTAAAACATTATTAAAACACATTCAGATTACACTTGCTTTATACAAAACTATACTAATTGATTAACCAATCAGATTGTTCAAACCTTAATGGTCATTAAGTGTTAGCACCTGTCTGCTGCAGGGTTGGTATGGCAACCTAGAGCCCTAACATAATTCAGTGTGAATACCAAAGCTTCAGCAGACCAAACTAATAACATAAATCATCATCTGTGTACATATAATTATGATAAAATCATCATTGTGGATTGGTGATGATAAACATAAACATAACACTGTTAAAAACAGGGCTCCTATTTCCTATAGAATTATATATTTTTAGAAAAAAATGCTTGTTTGAACCAACTGATAATATAATTATATGTTTCCCATACATATTCAGTCTGCATTCATTGTACTCTATACATTTATATACAGCCTACAATGTCAGCCTTACCATATTCTGATACAATGTAAAAACCATGAGCAACTTAGTCATACAATCAGGGCAGGAAAAAACAAAGCTGTCAAACTGGATATCAAACTATTAATACAGACCCAAACCTTCATTAACTAGGTGTCTGCTTCCTGATGTCAAATTGCACAATAGCTAAGTTTGTTTGCTGAGACCTTAGTAGCGGGTGTATATATTGCCCCCACTAAGTGTAAGGCTATTCTGTGTGTGATCCTCATAGATCAGTCTGTTTTGTCACTGATTTACTGAGTGTTCGTTATTTGTCCGGGTTTAACTGCTGTGAACACTTATTCAGTGAGTATTCGTTATTTGTCCCGGTTTAACTGCTGTGAACAGTATTGACTCGACATATGGGTGTCAACTAATTGTATGGCGTGGAATCTAGCACCAATGACAACATTGGTATGTGTAGATGGGTGTGGACTATTCCCGGAACATGAGAACTTGAACCAATGGTTGTGAAGGTGTTTGTGGATGGGGTGGGCTAACCTAACAGCGTCAGCACAACATGTTCTGTACGCACAACCTCAGTCTTGCGTATATATGTACACAGATGATGATTTATGTTATTAGTTTGGTCTGCTGAAGCTTTGGTATTCACACTGAATTATGTTAGGGCTCTAGGTTGCCATACCAACCCTGCAGCAGACAGGTGCTAACACTTAATGACCATTAAGGTTTGAACAATCTGATTGGTTAATCAATTAGTATAGTTTTGTATAAAGCAAGTGTAATCTGAATGTGTTTTAATAATGTTTTAGCCTGAGGAAACAGCTTGTTTTAGCTGAGAAACGCGTCGCTTTTTAATAAAGATTTTTACAGAAATACACTTGCTTTTTGGACACCTTTTATATCATTTGTATGCTGCTAACTCTCTGGCACCTGAGAGTTATCCTGTTATCACCTGGAGGGATCAGTCTACTGGGCGACTGTTTGGTTCCAGTCTGCAGTATATGCACCTGCTGGTGCTTTGGATCTTGTAAGTAAGATTGCTCAGTTTACCACTCACTTGTCTAGACGTTACTGGGCTATGGTTTGCATATTTTGTGTTCACTCAGGAACCTGCTAATCACCACGACCAAGGACCACTATTTGACCCATGAAGTATACCAGTGAGCTGGACCACTGAGAAGCTCCAGACTGCTTCATAAGCACCAATGGGTGCGCCTCCATTGTGAGTATCTAATCGCTACCTTGTGGATTTTATCATCTGTTTTTTGGCTATACTAGGCCATGTTTGGCGCCTCTGTGTTTTATCTTTTTTCAATTTATTTATGTGCCTTCATATGTCAGTAAAGTAAGACAATGGCGCTTCCTTACCTTAGAAATGTAAATGGACACAAACCTGTGCTCTAAAGGTATACATCCTAGGTTGACTTGAGTCAGAACTGGCCAAACTAGTTTATGTCTATATATTGTTTATCTTTCTGCGCAACTCTTCCCATTAGTTTTTTAATTTCTACATGCAATATAACATATTTTTTATTGATTTTGTCACCTGCTCCCAAAAGAATGTTAATTTCTTATATAATATTGGCGAGCCAGGCATGATGGATCAGTGTGACAAATCAGGTATACCTGTAGGTGAATAGTTGTGAACTAAATTAATATTTGTGTGTGTTGTGTAGTAATTTAGGCATTTTTTTTGCCTTTTGGAAAGCTTTGAATTGATGGAGGGATTTATGAAAAAAAATATTTAATTTAAAAAAAAAAGTTTCTAACCCTGAAAGAATTAGCTGTATAGAGAAATCCTCAAACCCAAGGGCTGAGACATAATGTTTTGTGGCAAATTAAATTAGTAATAAAAATGTTAACGAAAAACAGTTAAATTGCACTTATTTTTGCTGCCTGGTGGATAACAGAACAGTTTAAAATCATATGTGCAGAGATAAAATTTCCAATGGAAAAGTCAATGCCTTGATATCTTTAGAAGTTATGTTAAAGTCTCCCAATGTTAATGCTACCAGATGCATTGGAAGTGGATGAGGAGGAGAATGGGTAGGTATTCGATGTGAATCTTGCTGGCATATTTTAAAGATGATTTTTTCCCAGGAGGAAGTTCACTTTATAAAACTACAGAATTTATTAAGTTACCATGTTGTTATGTAAAAAGTATCCATGTATTGTTAAGCAATGATTTTAGTATTCACCAAGTGATAATATGTAGGCGTGGTATGTCCCTTTAAATATTAGTATCTTTCTGTACGCAGACATGAGTCATTAAAAAGTTATGTTCCAACAAAACTCGCCTGGCCCTTGTAGTGTCATGCTTTTATTATTCTTTATTAAAAGTGTTCTGCTTTTAAATCACACAGATTTATGGTGTTTACTTTCTGAGTGTGAGGAGCTTCTATTATTCAATTATAAGAAATTGAATGGGCCAATATCACAAAGCCAGGAGTAGAATCCACCTTGAAAGAAATATAATCTGGGTCCAGAATAGTATGGTAGCTCATACACCTACAGTACATGGGGTCAAGATCAGTAGAGTAAATGATGTCTTTGTCCCATAGTGTTTTGGTTGGCCACAAAACTCAGTGTACCCTATACAATAATTTTGGATACATTGATGCACCTGTTATTTTTAATTGTACAAACTGGTCCTTACCAAAGGATCTATGTGACTCTAGGGTAAATAGGATACCTTCATCATACACAATGTATTTTCCTTTTGGAAGAGAAATATTAGATCTTATAATGGCTCTCAAGAATACAAGCACACAGCAAAGTAGATAGTAAATAAAAGTGGTGTAAAAGGACGGGTTGAAATAATATCTGGTCTGCCTGTATCAGGAATGCATGAAAAGAGGCATTATATGAGAAGCTGGAAAGTTAAGAGGTACCCTAAATCAAAAGCAATTTTACAACCTATAGTCAATTCACAATGGCAGAAGAGGGTGAAGAAATGGTCACTATCTACAAAATGCACACAATTTCATCCACTAAATACAGGAAAAGATTAATGTGCAAATTACATTAAATAACCGTGAATAAGTTGGGTAGAGCTATGGTTTGTATAGTATATGGGCACTATTTACTCAGCAAACTAACTGCTATGAAATGGGAAGATTTTTTTAAGAGATGATGAAATATGGAGATGGTATGGCAACACTGAGACTGGATTGTCCATGCACACCATTTGTGACCTTGATAAATTCATACTGCTATGGGTTCTGTTCTATTTGGCTGCCAAGATGGTGAGAAATAATGACAAGAGTAACATATGTGGGAGGTGGGAAATTATGTACAGTGACAAGAGGATCCAAGCTGCATGATGGAAATTGTATAAATAAAAAGAGAGAAGCACTCAACCTGGAAACAAACAATAACATGGCTAGTTACCACCCAAGAAGCAGCCTCTTTTTGCTCAACATGTGCCTTTCACAGAGAAGAACTTTCCAGGAGCATATCAGTCTAATCCTGACTTAACAGTGCAGTCCAGGCCCGATCCCCAGGCGATCCCTCTCTAAACAAGAGAAATGGCAAAACCCCAGACGTGGGCCTCGTCAGTGAGGTTGAGCCATATCCCTCTAGGCATACTGAGCAACAGGTCCATGTCTGTATTCCTGCATCATGCTTAGGGAGACTTCCCCAAGAGTCATAAATTGCATACATAAAAAGAGAGAAGCGCTCAACCTGGGAATGAACAATAGCATAATAGCTTGTTCTATGGCTAGTTACCACCCAAGAAGCTGCCTCTTTTTGCTCAACATGTGCCTTTCACAGAGAAGAACTTTCCTGTAGCATATCAGTCTGATCCTGACTTAACAGTGCAGACTAGCCCAGAAATACCAGGCAATCCCTCTCTGAACGAGAGAAATGGCAAAACCCCAGACGTACATTTTGGCCTAGTGTGGGCCTCGTCAGTGAGGTGCAGCCATATCCCTCTAGGCACACTGAGCAACGGGTCCATGTCTGGATTCCCGCATCACACTTAGGGAGACTTGCCCAAGAGTCATAATTTGCATAAATCAAAAGAGAGAAGCGCTCCACCTGGGAACGAACAATAGCATAATAGCTTGTTTTATGGCTAGTTACCACCAAGAAGAAGCCTCTTTTTGCTCAACATGTGCCTTTCACAGAGAAGAACTTTCCTGAAGCATATCAGTCTGATCCTGACTTAAAGGGACAGTAAAGTAAAAAAAAAATATTTCATGATTTGAATAGGGCATGTCATTTTTTTTTTAAACAATTTTTATTGAAGTCATAAACAAATACAATATATAAAGGGTATGCCCCAAAACATTTACAAATAAATGTATACACAGTACAATTAGAAGAGTAATGTATTCAAATACCTCAGGCGTTACTATAAAATGTGGGCTATCTTATAAAGGGACTTCAGTTTTATTATAGAGTATCATAAGAGTAACATAAACAAAAATGGTCCTCTCCCAGCTAAATAAAGAGAAGATTAGGGTATCTATTCAGAAAAGAATAGAGCTAGGGAGGAGGTAGCTCTATAGTTTTATGGGGAGGGGGGATGCAGCGGGCGAGAGCCGCTCAAAATAGAGTAGGAGGGGGTGGAGGGGTGGAGGGCGGAGCCAGTTAGTATTTCGAATTTGTAAATGCACTGAAAACTCAGAGGTTTTAAATACACTACTAAACAGAATTATAAAAATATTGTTTGGAAGCATCTAAGTAGTGTATTTTTCGTCTAGGAATGAACAAACCCAACATGAAAAATAGGTTTAAATATTTAGGGTAACTATATGTTATATGCCAGAACAAAACTGATTTGTACCTGTTAACAAGTTATACTGGAGCTAAGTTAAGGAATACGTCATGGATCCATAGGGGACATCAAACCAAGCACTAAGTGTATAGCAAAGATAAGGAAACAAAGTTAAACATGGCTATATTTCAGTCATTGAGGGATGGGAGTATAAACTGGTTGCCGGTCTACCAGGAGAAGTTAAGTATAATCTCTCTTCGTTAGCATATATAATGTACTCTAGGTTAAGTCCTGATGCAAAACCTCTGCTGAAATATGAGAGCACCTTGCAAATAAACAAATGGTAATAGAGACTGGTGCTATGTATAGTAATATCAGGAACCAATATTGTGGTAATCATACTAAGCGGATATGTGCCACGCAATTGGTATATATAGAACAATTCAGTTGTGGGGGATATTTAATGTCATCCAGGTCGTAGGGAATGATGGAGCTAATAAAGGCCAGATAAGGAATATAACCTAAACTACTCTAGTAGTAGCAGCCTGGAACGAACATTAACAGTGAGCAGGCTAGAAGATAATAAACAATAGGATGGGGTCACTCTCTAAACCTATATTGCTAGAGCAGGCTAAGGACCTTAGGTTACATTAATACACTCACATGCACAAACTGAGTGGCGACCTCTCTCTCCTCAGGTCAAGTAAGTGTATATAAAAAAAAAAT